>NC_133041.1:5377500-5480000 GCF_048771995.1 Taeniopygia guttata
TGGGGGGGATTGGGGGAGAATTGTGGAGGATTTGGGGTGATTTAGGGGGATTTGGGGGGGAATTTGGGGGGATTTGGGGGGGTTTGGGGAGAATTGGGGGGATTTGGGGGGAATTTGGGGGGATTTGAGGGGAGATTTGGGGGGGTTGGGGGAAATTGGGGGGTTCTGGGGGGATTTTGTTGGTTTTGGGGTTCCTGGGGGGTATTTGGTGTGATTTTGGGTGATTTTGGGGTGATTTTTGGTAATTTTGGGGCACCTGATGTGGTTTTTGGGGTGATTTTGCTTAATTTTTGGGTGATTTTGGGTAATTTTGGGGTGATTTGGGGTAATTTTGGGGTGCCTGATGTGATTTTTGGGGTGATTTTGGTTGATTTGGGGTTCCTGGATGTGATTTTGGGGTGATTTTGGTTAGTTTTGGGGTGATTTTGGTTAATTTTGGGGTGCCTGATGCGATTTTTGGGGTGATTTTGGTTAATTTTGGGTAATTTTGGTTAATTTTGGGGTGATTTGGGGTAATTTTGGGGTGATTTTGGTTAATTTTGGGTTCCTGGATGTGTTTTTGGGTTCATTTTGGTTAATTTTGGTAATTAATTTCGGGGTCCCCCCCCCAGCCGCCCCCCCCGGCCGACCCCCCCCGGCGCCGCCCCTCGGCCGAGGGTCCCTTCGCCCCTCCCCCACCCCCGGGGGGCAGCGCGACCCCCCAGGACGGGGGTGGGGGAGGGGCCGGGGGGGGCTTCGGGCCCTTCGCCCCTCCCCCACCGCCACCCCCCTTCGGGGCCTTCGCCGACGGGAGCCCCTCCCCCTACGGCAGCAGGTGAGGCGGATTTTGGGGGGATTTGGGGGATTTTGGGGATTTTTGGGATTTTGGGGGGGTTTGGGGGGATTTTGGGGGGTTTTGGGGGGGATTTGGGGGGAATTGGGGGGATTTGGGGGGAATTCGGGGGGATTTTGGGGGGATTTTTGGGATTTTGGGGGGAATTTGGGGGGAATTGGGGGGGAATTGAGGGTTTTGGGGGGGGTTTTGGGTTTTGGGGGGATTCGGGATTTTGGGGGGGATTTTGGATTTTTTGGGGAATTTCCCAGATATTTTTTTGAATTTCTCTGATTTTCGGGGGGATTCACCAGATTTTTTGGGGTTTTTTTCCAATTTTTTCTGGTGGGATTTCCCCTGTTTCTTGTGGGGTTTCCCAGATTTTTTGGGGGGGATTTTCCCAATTTTTTGTGGGGCTTTTTTCTCGATTTTTAGGGGGATTTCCCTCATTTATTAGGGGGATTTCCCTGATTTTTTTGCGTGGGATTTTCCCGATTTTTGGAGGGATTTCCCCCATTTTTTGAGAACTTTCTCAATTTTTTATGGGATTTGCCCAATTTTTTTTTTTTTTTTGAAATTTCCCTTATTTTTTGGGGTGGATTTCCCCGAATTTTTGGGGATGGATTTCCCCAGTTTTTTTGGGGTGGATTTCCCCAGTTTTTTTGGGGTGGATTTCCCCAATTTTTGGGGTTGAATTTCCCCAATTTTTGGGGTTGAATTTCCCCAATTTTTGGGGTTGATTTTCCCAATTTTTGGGGTGGAATATCCCCAATTTTTGGGTGTAGATTTCCCCAATTTTTGGGGTTGATTTCCCCAATTTTTGGGTGTAGATTTCCCCAATTTTTGGGGTTGATTTCCCCAATTTTTGGGGGGGAATTTCCCCCATTTTCGGTGGGGAGTTTCCCCAATTTTGGGTGTAGATTTCCCCAATTTTTGGGGGGAATTTCCCCAATTTTTGGGCAGAATTTCCCCAATTTTTGGGGGGAATTTCCCCAATTTCCGGGGGAATTTTCCCCAATTTTTGAGCATGGATTTCCCCAATTTTTGGGGTGGAATTCCCCAATTTTTGGGGTCGATTTCCCCAATTTTTGGGGTCTCTCTGACCGCCCCTCCCCCTCTCCCCTTCCAGGCTCCCCTTCCCCCCGGACCCCTTCCCCTCCCCCCGCCGCCCCCCGGAGGGGGGTGGGGGAGTCCCGGGGGGCTCCTTCCCCTCCCGCCGCGCCCCTCCCCCACCCCCACCCCCTCCCCCACCCCCTCCCCCCTCGGGGGGCTCCTTCCTGCCCTTCCCCCCCCCTCCCCCCACCCCCTCCCTGCCCCCCCCTTCCTCCCCTCCCCCGCCCTCCCCCTTCTTCCCCTCCCCCCGGGGGGCTCCCCCTGCCCCGCCCCCGCCCGGGGGGGGTCCCCGGCCCCCGAGGGGACCCCCGAGAGTGTCCCCTTCGCCCCCCACCCCAGCCTGGACTCGCGCATCGAGGCGCTGCTGAAGGAGCAGCGCTCCCACTTCTTCCCCGCCCCCGCCCCCCACGAGGAGGAGGAGGAGGGTGGGGGAGGGGGGGGGCGGGGGAGGAAGGCCCCCCCACCCCCACCCCCCCCAAACCCCCCCGCACCCCGCCCAGCCCCCCCCCCGCCGATGGGGAGGGGGAGGGGCCCGGGGAGCCCCCCCAGGAGGGGCCCGGGGGGGTCCCCGAAGAGCCCCCGGAGCCCCCCCGGGGTGGGGGAGGGGAGGGAGGAGCCCCCCCGAGCCCCCGACCCAACGGGCAGGAGAGGGTGAGTGGGGGAGGGGGGGTTGGGGGGGGTTTGGGGGGGTTTGGGGGGGGTTTGGGGGGGATTTGGGGAGGCTTGGGAGGGGTTTGGGGGGATTTTGGGGGGTTTTGGGGAAATGTGGGGGGGATTTTGGGGGGATTTGGGGGGTTTTGGGGGGATTTGGGGGGATTTGGGGAGGCTTGGGGGAGGTTTGGGGGGGTTTGGGGGGGGGTTGGGGGGTTTTAGGGAGGCTTGGGGGGGGATTTGAGGGGTTTTGGGGAGGATTCGGGGGGTTTGGGTGGGTTTGGGGGGTTTTGCAGAGGATTTGGGGAAATTTGGGGGGATTTTGGGGGGGATTTGGGGAGGTTTGGGGGGGTTTTGGGAGGCTTGGGGGGGATTTGGGGGGTTTTAGGGGGATTTTGGGGGATTTGGGGAGGCTTGGGGGAGGATTCGGGGGCTTTTGGGGGGATTTGAGAGGGTTTGGGGAAATTTGGGGGGGATTTGGGGGGCTTTGGGGGGTTTAGGGGGGATTTTGAGGGGTTTTGGGGAGGCTTGGGGGGTTTGCGGGGAGGATTTGGGGGGTTCTGGGGGGGTTTGGAAGGATTTGAGGGGGTTTGGGGAAATTTGGGGGGGCTTTGGGGAGGCTTGGGGGGGTTTGGGGAGGTTTTGGGGGCAGTTCGGAAGGATTTGGGGAGGCTTGGGGAAATTTTGGGGAGATTTGAGGGGGTTTTGGGGAAATTTGGGGGGATTTAGGAGGCTTTGGGGAGGCTTTGGGGAGACTTGGGGGAGGATTTGGGGGGTTCTGGGGGGATTTGAGGGGGTTTGGGGAGGTTTTGGGGGGAATTGAGGGGGTTTTGGTGTGATTTGGGGTGGTTTGGGTGGTTTTTTGGGAGTTTTCAGGGTCATTCGGGCCATTTTCAGGTCAATGTAGCCCATTTTGGGGTGGTTTGGGCCATTTTGGGGTTGATTTGGGCCGTTTTTTGCAGTTTTTTGGGGTGATTCGGGCTGTTTTGGGGTGATTTGGGCCATTTTTGGGGTGATTTGGCCCATTTTGGGGTGATTCGGGCTGTTTTGGGGTGGTTTGTGTGGTTTTTGGCTGTTTTTTGCGGTTTTTGGGGTGATTTGGGCTGTTTTGGGGTGATTGGGGCTGTTTTGGGGGTGATTTGGGCCATTTTTTGGAGTTTTTTGGGGTGATTTGGTCTGGTTTGGGTTGATTTGGGTGGTTTTTTGTGTTTTTTGGGGTTATTTGGGCTGTTTTTTGGGGTTTTTTGGGGTGATTCGGTCTGTTTTGGGGTAACCTCCCATCTGGGGGTGCCCCCAGCCCCATTTCACCCCTTTTTTCCCCCATTTTCAGACCTCCTCGGGGGAGGACATGGAAATCTCCTCCGACGACAACAGCGACGCCCCCCACGCCCCTCCCCCACTGCCCCCCTCCCCCTTCCCGGAGCCCCCTCCCCCTCCCCCGTCCTTCCCGCCCCCTCCCCCCCCCAGCCCCTGATGGCCGTGCCCCTCCCCCCTCCCCCCCCGCGCCCCCTCCCCGATTTCGGGGGGTCCCCCCCGGCCCTGTTGGAGCTTTTGGGGCGTCCGGGGGGGCGCTGGGGGGGGGTCCCCACCCCCCTCCCGCTGCTGAGCCGCCTCCGCGCCCCCAAATCCGCCTTTGGGGGGGGGGGGAGGGGGCGGGGGGGGCGCCCCCTTCGCCCCTCCCCCACCGCCCCACTTCGCCCCTCCCCCGCCCCCCCGCTTCCCGCCCCCTCCCCCGCCCTTCGAGCCCCCCACGGCCGAGGAGAGACCCCCGGGGACGGACCCCCCGGCGCCCCCCGCGCCCCCCGAGCCCCCCGGGCCCGTGGAGGGGGTCCTGGCGGCGCTGGTGCAGGAGATGAAGGCCACGATGCAGCGCGACCTCAACCGGAAAATGGTGGAGAACGTGGCCTTCCGCGCCTTCGACGCGTGGTGGGAGCGCAAGGAGGAGCAGCTCAAGGTGGGCAAAAATCTCACCCAAATCTGGGCAAATATGACCCAAAATCTGCTTTAAAATCAGCCCAAAATCTGAGCAAAATCAGCCCAAAGTCTGACCAAAATCTGACCCAAATCTTCGACGCGTGGTGGGAGCGCAAGGAGGAGCAGCTCAAGGTGGGGAAAAAATCTGACCCAAATCTGGGCAAATATGACCCAAAATCAGCCCAAAATCTGAGCAAAATCTGAGCAAAATCAGCCCAAAGTCTGACCCAAATCTGACCCAAATCTGACCCAAATCTTCGACGCGTGGTGGGAGCGCAAGGAGGAGCAGCTCAAGGTGGGCACAAAATCTCACCCAAATCTGACCCAAATCTGGGCAAAATCAGCCCAAAATCTGGGCAAAACCAGCCCAAACTCTGACCCAAATCTGGGCAAAATCTGAGCAAAATCTGACCCAAATCTGGGCAAAATCAGCCCAAAATCTGAGCAAAATCTGAGCAAAACCAGCCCAAAGTCTGACCAAAATCTGACCCAAATCTGACCCAAACCTTCGACGCGTGGTGGGAGCGCAAGGAGGAGCAGCTCAAGGTGGGCAAAAATCTGACCCAAATCTGGGCAAATATGACCCAAAATCTGCTTTAAAATCTGAGCAAAACCAGCCCCAAATCAGCCCAAAATCTGACCCAAATCTGACCCAAATCTTCGACGCGTGGTGGGAGCGCAAGGAGGAGCAGCTCAAGGTGGGCACAAAAGATGGGCAAAATCTCACCCAAATCTGGGCAAAATCAGCCCAAAATCTGGGCAAAATCTGAGTAAAACCAGCCCAAACTCTGACCCAAATCTGGGCAAAATCTGACCCAAATCGGACCCAAATCTTCGACGCGTGGTGGGAGCGCAAGGAGGAGCAGCTCAAGGTGGGGACAAAATCTGACCCAAATCTGGGCAAATATGACCCAAAATCAGCCCAAAATCTGGGCAAAACCAGCCCAAAATCTGAGCAAAACCAGCCCAAACTCTGACCCAAATCCAACCCAAATCTGACCCAAATCTGACCCAAATCTTCGACACGTGGTGGGAGCGCAAGGAGGAGCAGCTCAAGGTGGGCAAAAATCTGACCCAAATCTGGGCAAAATCAGCCCAAAATCAGCCCAAAATCTGAGCAAAACCAGCCCAAAATCTGACCCAAATCTGAGCAAAATCTGACCCAAATCTGACCCAAATCTTCGACGCGTGGTGGGAGCGCAAGGAGGAGCAGCTCAAGGTGGGCAAAAATCTGACCCAAATCTGGGCAAATATGACCCAAAATCTGCTTTAAAATCTGAGCAAAATCTGAGCAAAATCAGCCCAAAGTCTGACCAAAATCCGACCCAAATCTGAGCAAAACCAGCCCAAAATCTGACCCAAATCTGAGCAAAATCTGAGCAAAATCAGCCCAAAGTCTGAGCAAAATCAGCCCAAAGTCTGACCCAAATCTGACCCAAATCTGACCCAAATCTGACCCAAATCTTCGACGCGTGGTGGGAGCGCAAGGAGGAGCAGCTCAAGGTGGGGCACAAAGCTGAGCCAAATCTGAGCAAAATCAGCCCAAAATCTGACCCAAATCTGACCCAAAATCTGAGCAAAATCAGCCCAAAGTCTGACCCAAATCTGACCAAAAATCTGAGCAATACCTTCGACGCGTGGTGGGAGCGCAAGGAGGAGCAGCTCAAGGTGGGGAAAAATCTGACCCAAATCTGGGCAAATATGACCCAAAATCTGCTTTAAAATCTGAGCAAAACCAGCCCCAAATCAGCCCAAAATCTGACCCAAATCTGACCCAAATCTTCGACGCGTGGTGGGAGCGCAAGGAGGAGCAGCTCAAGGTGGGCACAAAAGATGGGCAAAATCTCACCCAAATCTGGGCAAAATCAGCCCAAAATCTGGGCAAAATCTGAGTAAAACCAGCCCAAACTCTGACCCAAATCTGGGCAAAATCTGACCCAAATCGGACCCAAATCTTCGACGCGTGGTGGGAGCGCAAGGAGGAGCAGCTCAAGGTGGGGACAAAATCTGACCCAAATCTGGGCAAATATGACCCAAAATCAGCCCAAAATCTGGGCAAAACCAGCCCAAAATCTGAGCAAAACCAGCCCAAACTCTGACCCAAATCCAACCCAAATCTGACCCAAATCTGACCCAAATCTTCGACACGTGGTGGGAGCGCAAGGAGGAGCAGCTCAAGGTGGGCAAAAATCTGACCCAAATCTGGGCAAAATCAGCCCAAAATCAGCCCAAAATCTGAGCAAAACCAGCCCAAAATCTGACCCAAATCTGAGCAAAATCTGACCCAAATCTGACCCAAATCTTCGACGCGTGGTGGGAGCGCAAGGAGGAGCAGCTCAAGGTGGGCAAAAATCTGACCCAAATCTGGGCAAATATGACCCAAAATCTGCTTTAAAATCTGAGCAAAATCTGAGCAAAATCAGCCCAAAGTCTGACCAAAATCCGACCCAAATCTGACCCAAATGTGACCCAAATCTGACCCAAATCTGACCAAAATCTGACCAGAGCTGCGCTAAAATCTGCTGTGGAACCTGACCCCGAACCTGAGCCAAAATCTGCCCCGAATCTGACCAAAATCGGACCCAAAATCTGACCAAAATCAGCCCAAAATCTGACCCAAATCTAACCCAAATTTGACCCAAATCTGAGCAAAATCTGAGCAAAATGTGATCCAAATCTGACCCAAAATCTGACCCAAATCTGACCAAAACCAGCCCAAACTCTGACCCAAAATCTGACCCAAATCTGACCCAAATCTGACCAAAACCAGCCAAAAATCTCCTTTTAAACCTGACCCCGAACCTGACCCCCCGATTTTGCCCCCCTGACCCCGCTGTCACCCCAAACCCCCCATTTTCTGCCCCAAACCCCCAATTTTTGCCCCCCTGACCCCCCAATTTTTGCCCCCCTGACCCCAATTTTACCCCCCTGACCCCGATTTTGCCCCCCAAACCCCCCGATTTTGCCCCCCTGACCCCGATTTTGCCCCCCTGACCCCAATTTCGCCCCCTGACCCCCCAATTTTCTCCCCCAGCCCTTCCAGTCGGGCCGGGGCCGTGAGGAGGCCCCGAGGCCGAAGGAGCCGCCCCCCGCCCTCCTCTCCCTCTCCCTCGTGGACTGGGCCCGGGGAGGGGGCGCGGGGCTGCGGGGCGCCCTCCGGCTGCCCTCCTTCAAGGTGCCCGTCTGGGGGGTCCTGGGGGGCTTTGGGGGGGGTTTGGGGGGGTTGGAGGGGATTTGGGGGGGATTTCGGGGTCTTGGAGGGGATTTTGGGGGGGTTTGGGGGGTCCTGGGGGGGATTTGGGGATCCTGCAGGGGATTTTGGGGGGTCCTGGGTGGGTTTGGGGGGGATTTGGGGGTCTTGGAGGGGATTTTGGGGGGTTTGGGGGGGATTTTGGGGGTCTTGGAGGGGATTTTTGGGGGTCCTGGAGGGGATTTTGGGGGTCCTGGGGGGGAATTTGGGGGTCTTGGAGGGGATTTTGGGGGGTCCTGGGCGGGTTTGGGGGGTCTTGGAGGGGATTTTGGGGGGTCCTGGGGAGATTTGGGGAGAATTGGGGGGTCCTGGGGGGCTTTGGGGGGAATTGGAGGGGATTTTGGGGGGTCTTGGAGGGGATTTGGGGGGGTTTGGGGGGGATCTGGGGGTCCTGGAGGGGATTTGGGGGGTCCTGGGTGGGTCTAGGGGGGATTTGGGGGGTCCTGGGGGGATTTGGGGGTCTTGGAGGGGATTTTGGGGAGATCCTGGGTGGGTTTGGGGGGGATTTGGAGGTCCTAGAGGGGATTTTGGGGGGTCCTGGGTGGGTCTGGGGGTCTTGGAGAGGATTTTGGGGGGTTTGGGGGGGCTTGGGGGGTCTTGGAGGGGATTCGGGGGTCTTGGAGGGGATTTGGGGGATTTTGGGGGGATTTGGGGGGTCCTGGGTGGGTTTGGGGGGGTCCTGGGGGGGGTTTGGGGGGGGTTTGGGGGGTCTTGGAGAGGGTTTTGGGGGGTCCTGGGGGGGGTTGGAGGGGATTTGGGGGGGTCCTGGGGGGCTTTAGGGGGAGTCTGGAGGGGATTTGGGGGTCTTGGAGGGGATTTGGGAGTCTTGGTGGGGATTTTGGGGGGTACTGGGGGGATTTGGGGATCCTGGAGGGGATTTGGGTGGTCCTGGGGGAGAATTGGGGAGTCCTGAAGGGGATTTTGGGGGGTCCTGGGTGGGTTTGGGGGGAATCTGAGGGTCTTGGAGGGGATTTGAGGGGGTTTGGGGGGGATTTGGGGGTCTTGGAAGAGATTTTGGGGGTCCTGGGGGAGAATTGAGGAGTCCTGAAGGGGATTTTGGGGGTCCTGGTGGGGATTTTGGGGGGTCTTGGAGGGGATCTGGGGGTCTTGGAGGGGATTTTGGGGGGTCCTGGGTGGGTCTGGGGAGGATCTGGAGGGGATTTGGGTGGCCCTGGGGGAGATTTGGGGAGAATTGGGGGGTCCTGGGGGGCTTTGGGGGGTCTTGGAGGGGATTTGGGGGGTCTTGGAGGGGATTTGGGGAGTCCTGAAGGGGATTTCGGGGGGTCCTGGGGGGATTTGGGGGATCCAGGGGGGAATTTGGGGGTCCCAGGGGGATTTGGGGAGAATTGGGGGGGTCCTGGGGGGGATTTTTGGTTCCTGGAGGGGATTTCGGGGGGAACTGGGGGGATTTGGGGGCTCCTGGGGGGGATTTGGGGGTCCTGGGGGGGCTTTGGGGTGCTGGATGTCCGTATTTGGGGAGTGTCTGGGGGGGTTTCGGGGTTCTTTTTTCTCCCTTTTTTCATTTTTTTCCCGTTTTTCCCCATTTTTCCCCGTTTCCCGCAGGTGAAGCGGAAAGAGCCGTCGGAGCTGAACGAGGGGGGGAGGAGAAGCGCCCCCGACCCCCCACCCCCCCCGAGGAGGATGAGGATGGTGAGACCCCTCCCCAAAACCCCCAAAAAACTGCTAAAAAAACCCAAAAATCCGTTTAGATACCCCCTAAAAACCCCAAAACCCCAAAAAACCCCCCTCAAAAACACCCCCCAAAAACACTCCAAAAAAAACCCCAAAAAACACCCCAAACCCCCCAAAAAACACCCCAAAAAAACACCCCAAAAAACACCCCAAAAAACACCCCAAACCCCCCAAAAAACACCCCAAAAAACACCCCAAACCCCCCAAAAAACACCAAAAAAACCACTCTAAAAATCCCCAATAACCCCTTTAGATACCCCCTAAAAACCCCCAAAACCCCAAAAAAACCCCAAAAAACACCCCAAGAAACACCCCAAAAACACCCCAAAAAACACCCCAAAACCCTCTAATAAACCCCAGAAAACCGCCAAGAAACTACACCAAAAAAAACCCCAAAAAACCCTAAATAGCCAAAAAGTACCCCAAAAAACCCCCTAAAAAACCAAGAAAAAAATCCCCCAAAAATACCCTAAAAATCCTCCAAGAAACCCCAAAAAATCCTCCTAAAAACCACCCAAAAAAACTCCAAAAAATGGCAAAAAAGCTCCAAAAAAGCTCCAAAAATCCCCCGAAACCCCCCAAAAAATGCTAAAAAACCCCAAAAACCCCTTTAGATACCCCCTAAAAACCCCAAACTCCCCAAAAACACCCCAAAAAACACCCCAAAAAACACCCCAAGACCTGCTAATAAACCTCAGAAATCCCCCAAGAAACCACACGAAAAAAAGGCCAAAAAAAATCCCTAAATAGCCAAAAACTACCCTAAAAATCCTCTAAAAAACCAAGAAAAAAATCCCCCTAAAAAACCCAAAAAAAACCCCTAAAAATCCTCCAAGAAACCCCAAAAAATCCTCCAAAAATCCGCAAAAAATCCTCCTAAAAACCCAAAAACCCCCTGAAAAAATCCGCAAAAAACCCCAAAAAACCCACAAAAAATCCCCAAAAAAACCGCAAAAAATCCCCAAAACTCCCCCTAAAAAAACCCCCAAAAAAACCCAAAAAACCCCAAAAGCCCCAAATTTCCCCGAATTTGCCCCAAAGCAGAGAAGGAGCCGCCGCGCGCCGCAGAGGGCCCCGGAAAGCGCCGGAAACTGTTCCGGTTGGACAGCGAAGGGGAAGAGGCGTCCGAAGAGTCCTCCTCGGCCAAGGTGGGACCCCCCCCGGATTTTGGGGACCCCCCCCCGAATTTTGGGGACCCCCCCCGAATTTTGGGAACCCCCCCGAATTTTGGGGACCCCCCCCGGATTTTGGGGACCCCCTGACCCCCCGTGACCCCCAAAGGAGGAAGAGGAGGAGGAGGAGGAGGAGGACGAGGCCGAAGCGCAGAGGAGGAGGAGGAGGAGGAGGAGGAGGAAGGGGGAGGGGCCCCCCCCACCCCCCCGGGGACCCCCCCGGCCCGGCCCGGGTGAAGGTTTGGGGACATTTTCGGGGATTTTGGGACATTTTGGGTCATTTCGGGTCATTTGGGCCATCTGGGGACATTTGGGGACATTGGGGACATTTTGGGACATTTTGGGGAATATTGGGGACATTTGGAGACATTTGGGACATTTGGGGCATTTGGGCCATTTGGGGACATTTTGGGGGGACTGGGGGACATTTTGGGGGGATTTGGGACATTTGGGACATTTTCGGGTCATTTGGGCCATTCGGGGACATTTTGGGGGGACTGGGGGACATTTTGGGGGGATTTGGGACATTTGGGGACATTGGGGACATTGGGGACATTTGGGGTCATTTGGGATATTTGGGGACATTTGGGGACATTTGGGGACATTTGGGGGGATTTGGGACATTTGGGGTCATTCGGGGACATTTTGGGGGGATTTGCGACCATTTTGGGACATTTGGGGACATTTGGGATATTTGGGGACATTTGGGGTCATTTGGGGACATTTGGGGGTTGGGGACATCGAGGGGACCCCCCCGGCCGGGCCCGGGTGAGGGGTTTGGGGACATTTGGGGACATTTTGGGTCATTTTGGGTCATTTCGAGTCATTTGGGGACATTTGGGGGAATTTGGGGACTTTGGGGGACGTTTTGGGGATATTTTGGGGGGGTTGGGGACATTTTTGGGGGGATTGGGGAGATTTTGGGGTTTGGGGACATTTGGGGACGTTTTGGGGGCATTTGGGGACATTTTGGGGATATTTTGGGGGGGTTGGGGACATTTTTGGGGGGCTGGGGACATTGGGGGGGTGGGGACATTGGGGGTTTGGGGACATTTTGGGTCATTTTGGGTCATTTGGGACCATTTTGGGACATTTCGGGTCATTAGGGGACATTTGGGGATGTTTTGGGGATATTTTAGGAATATTTGGGGATATTTTGGAGGGTTTGGGGACATTTTTGGGGGGTTTGGGGTCACTATGGGGGGCGCAGGGGGTGACCCCACTGTTGTCACTGCAGAGGAGGAGGAAGAGGAAGAAGAGGAAGAAGAGGAGGAGGAGGAGGAGGAGGAAGAGGAGGAGGAGGAGGAAGAGGCCGAAGGCTCCTCCAAACTGTCGCCGTTCGAGGGGGGAGGGGACAGCAGCTCCTCCTCCCCGCGGCCTTCGTCCTCACCCTCCTCATCCTCATCCTCATCCTCATCATCATCCTCATCATCATCATCATCCTCCGAGGACGAGGCCGAAGAGCCGCCGGAGCCGCCGCGGCCGCCCTCCCCCAAACCGGGTAAGTGCCGCCCCAAATTCCCCAAAATTCGGGGCGAATATCCCAAAATTCGGGGTCGATCTCCCAAATTTTGGGGTGAATCTCCCAAAATTCAGGGTGAATCTTTCAGGGTGAATCTCCCAAATTTCAGGGTGGATCTCCCTAATTTCGGGGTGGATCTTCCAAAATTCGGGGTGAATCTCCCAAATTTCAGTGTGGATCTCCCCAAATTTCGGGGTGAATATCCCAAAATTCGGGATGGATCTCCCAGATTTCAGGGTGAATCTTTCAGGGTGAATATCCCAAATTTCAGCGGTGGATCTCCCAAAATTCAGGGTGAATCTCCCAAAATTCGGGGTGAATCTCCCAAATTTCGGGGTGGATCTCCCCAAATTTCGGGGTGAATATCCCAAATTTCGTGGTGAATATTTCAAATTTCGGGGTGGATCTCCCAAATTTCAGGGTGAATCTCCCAAAATTTCGGAGTGAATCTCCCAAATTTTGTGGTGAATCTCCCAAATATTGGGGTGCATCTCCCAAATTTTGGGGTGAATCTCCCAAATTTTCGTGTGAATCTCCCAAAATTCAGGGTGAATCTCCCAAAATTCGGGGTGAATCTCCCAAAATTAGGGGTGAATCTTTCAAATTTCGGGGTGAATCTCCCAAATTTCGGGATCCCCCCTCTGACCCCCCCTTTCTCTCCCGCAGCCCCTCCCCCACCACCACCACGCCCCTCCTCGCCCATCCTGCTGCTGCCGCCCCCCAAAAAACGCCGAAAGGCCGAAGAGCCGCCCCCCGCCCCCCCACAACCGCCCCCCCCGAGCCCCCCGAGCCCCCCGAGCCCCCCCAAACCCCCCACGCCCCTCCCCCGCCGCCGCGAGCCCCCCGCCCGCCCCCCGGCGCCGCCGCCGCGGTTGGTGGCGAACCTCCCGGCGGATCACGCGTCGCTGGTGAAGAGCTGCGCCGACACCTCCACCAACGCCACCAACGCCACCGACGGGGGTCCCGCGCGGCGCCCCCCGCCCCGGCGCCCGCCCCGCGCCGCCGCCGAGCACCTCGGGGCCTCCTCGCTGCTGGAGCTGTCCCGCGGCGCGCACAGCGCCCCCCGCAGGAGCCCCCAGCGCGGTGTTTGCGGTGATTTGGCGGTGTTGGCGGCCATCGCCCTCGATGACACCGACGCCGACGCGCCGCCGGTGCTGCTGGAGCACAACTACGCCAAAACGCCGCCGGCCGCGCCCGCCGGGCACGCGCCGTGCCTGGAGGAGGTGCTGGAGGCGCCCGAGGAGGTGGTGGCGGAGCTGCCGCCGGTCGGCGGCACCGACAGCGACGCGGCGGCTCCGTCGGCGGTTCCGCCGCGGCGCAAACGGCACCGACCGCCGCCACCGTCATCATCATCATCATCATCATCATCATCGAGTGACAGCGACAGCGACAGCGACAGCAGCGAGGGCGGCGCGCGGCGGTGGCTGCGGCCCCGCGGTGGCGGCACCGCGCCGGTGGCACCGGTGGCGTTCGCGCCGCGCAGCGAGTTCGAGCAGATGACGATCCTGTACGACATCTGGAGCGCCGGGCTGGACGCCGAGGACGCGCGGTTCCTGCGGGTCACCTACGAGCGGCTGCTGCAGCAGGACGGCGCCGCACATTGGCTCAATGACACCCACTGGGTGCCCCACACCGATATCCTGACGGGGCTGCGGGCGGGGATGCTGGAGTGGGGGTTGGGGACATTGGGATGGGTGTTGGGGACACTGGAGTGGGTGTTGGGGACACTGGAGTGGGTGTTGGGGACATTGAATGGGCGTTGGGGACACTGGATTGGGCGTTGGGGACATTGGGATGGGTGTTGGGGACATTGGATGGGCGTTGGGGACATTGGATTGGGTGCTGGGGACGTTGGGATGGATGTTGGGGACATTGAATGGGTGTTGGGGACATTGGGATGGGTGTTGGGGACATTGGAATGGGCGTTGGGGACATTGGGATGGGCGTTGGGGACACTGGATTGGGTGCTGGGGACATTGGATGGGCGTTGGGGACACTGGATTGGGTGCTGGGGACATTGGATGGGCGTTGGGGACACTGGATTGGGTGCTGGGGACACAAAAATGGGTGTTGGGGACACAAGGGTGGCACTGGGGACACCAAGATGGGTGTTGGGGACATTGGGATGGGCGTTGGGGACATTGGGATGGTTGGTAAGGACACAAAGGTGGCACTGGGGACACAAGGGTGGCACTGGGAACACCAAGATGGGTGTTGGGGACATTGGGACGGGTGTTGGGGACATTGGGATGGGTGTTGGGGACACTGGAATGGGTGTTGGGGACGTTGGAATGGGTGTTGGGGACATTGGATGGGCGTTGGGGACACTGGATTGGGTGCTGGGGACACAAAAATGTGTGTTGGGGACATTAAATGGGTGTTGGGGACATTGGGATGGGTGTTGGGGACACAAAAATGGGCATTGGGGACACCAAATTGGCATTGGGGACACAAGGGTGGCACTGGGGACACCAAGATGGGTGTTGGGGACATTGGGATGGGCGTTGGGGACATTGGAATGGGCGTTGGGGACACTGGGACGGGTGTTGGGGACATTAAATGGGTGTTGGGGACATTGGAATTGGCGTTGGGGACATTGGAATGGGCGTTGGGGACACTGGGACGGGTGTTGGGGACATTAAATGGGTGTTGGGGACGTTGGAATGGGTGTTGAGGACATTGGGATGGGTGTTGGGGACACAGGGACGGGCCCTGGGGACACAGGGATGAACTTTGGGGACCCAAGGGTGCCATCGGGGACACAAGGATGGGCTTTGGGGACCCAAGGGTGGCTCTGGGGACCCAAGGGTGGCATTAAGGACACAGTGACGGGCCCTGGGGCCCCAAGGGTGCCATGGCTGTCCCGTTGTCCCTTGACGCGCTCACTGACGCGCGCGGGCAGCCCGCGGCGCCGGCGCCGGTGGCCGGAGAGCCGCGAGCACCGGACGGGCAGCGCCCGCAGCGAGGGCTACTACCCCATCAGCCGGCGCGAGAAGGCGCGCTACCTGCGGCCCTGCCCCGCGCCGCGCCCCGACCCCGACGCGCCCGACGCACAGGTGAGCCCCGTGACGTCCCCACGGTGTCCCCGATGCCCCCGCGGTGTCCCCACGGTGTCACCGCCCGCAGGGCCCCAACCGCGTCCTGTCGGAGCGCCGCTCGGAGCAGCGGCGGCTGCTCAGCGCCATCGGCGCGGCCGCGCTGCCGGACAGCGACCTGCTCAAGCTCAACCAGCTCAAGGTGGGTCCCGACGGTGGCTCCGGGGTCGTTCGGTGTCACTGTGGTCACACCGGTGTCACTGGGTGTCCCCGGCACCGGTGACGTGTCCCCGTGTGCCGTCCTCGTGTCCCCCTCATGTCCCCGTGTCCCCCCGTGTCCCCCCGTCCCATCCCCGTGTCCCCCCCATGTCCCCGTGTCCCCCTGTGCCATCCCCGTGTCCCCCCCATGTCCCCCCATGCCATCCCTGTGTCCCCCTGTGCCACCCCCGTGTCCCCCCCATGTCCCTGTGACCCCCCATGTCCCTGTGACCCCCCCCATGTCCCTTTGTCCCCCCGTGCCATCCCTGTGACCCCCCCATGTCCCTTTGTCCCCCCGTGCCATCCCCATCCCTGGTGACACGTCCCCATGTCCCCCGTGTGCCATCCCTGTGTCCCTTTGTCCCCCCGTGCCATCCCCGTGTCCCCCCCATGTCCCCATGTCCCCCCGTGTGCCATCCCCGTGTCCCCCCCGTGTCCCCCCCATGTCCCCGTGTCCCCCTGTGCCATCCCCGTGTCCCTCCCATGTCCCCCCATGCCATCCCTGTGTCCCCCTGTGCCACCCCCGTGTCCCCCCCATGTCCCTGTGACCCCCCATGTCCCTGTGAACCCCATGCCATCCCTGTGACCCCCCCATGTCCCTTTGTCCCCCCGTGCCATCCCCATCCCTGGTGACACGTCCCCATGTCCCCCGTGTGCCATCTCTGTGTCCCTTTGTCCCCCCGTGCCATCCCCATGTTCCCCCGTGTCCCTGTGACCCCCCATGTCCCTGTGTCCGCTGTGCCATCATCACATCCCCGTGTCCCCCTGTGCCACCCCCGTGTCCCCCCGTGTCCCCCCGTGCCATCCCCATGTCCCCCATCATGTCCCCCATGCCATCCCCGTGTCCCTTTGTCCCTCCGTGCCATCCCCGTGCCACCCCGTGTCCCCCTGTGCCATCCCCATGTCCCCCCCATGTCCCCATGTCCCCCCGTGTGCCATCCCCGTGTCCCCCCCGTGTCCCCCCCATGTCCCCATGTCCCCCCGTGCCGTCCCCATGTCCCCCATCGTGTCCCCCATGCCATCCCCGTGTCCCCGTGTGCCATCCCTGTGTCCCTTTGTCCCCCCGTCCCCATCCCCGTGTCCCCGGTGCCACCCCCATGTCCCCCCCTGTCCCTTTGTCCCCCCTGTGTCCCCGTCTCCCCGTGTGCCATCCCTGTGTCCCTTTGTCCCCCCATCCCCGTGTCCCCGGTGCCACCCCGTGTCCCCCCCTGTCCCTGTGTCCCCCCATGTCCCCGTGTCCCCGGTGCCACCCCTGTGTCCCCCATTGTCCCCCCAGTTCCGGAAGAAGCGTCTCCGCTTCGGCCGCAGCCGCATCCACGAGTGGGGTCTGTTCGCCATGGAGCCCATCGCGGCCGACGAGATGGTCATCGAGTACGTGGGCCAGAACATCCGCCAGGTGCGTGTCCCATCAGTGTCCCCACGGTGTCCCCACGGTGTCATCGGTGTCCCCTCAGTGTCCCCTCAGTGTCCCCTCAGTGTCCCCTCAGTGTCCCTGCACTGTCCCCAGGGCCATCGGTGTCCCCTCAGTGTCCCCAGGGCTGTCGGTGTCCCCATGGTGTCCCCTCGGTGTCCCCAGACCCCCTCAGGTGTCCCCAGGGCCATCGCTGTCCCCACGGTGTCCCCATGGTGTCCCCGGGGCTTTGGGTGACCTCTGGGTGGCCTTGGGTGGCCTCTGGGTGACCTCTGGGTGTCCTTGGGTGACCTCTGGGTGGCTTTGGGTGGCCTCGGGTGGCCTTGGGTGGCCTCTGGGTGGCCTTGGGTGTCCTTGGGTGGCCTCTGGGTGGCCTCTGGGTGGCTTTGGGTGACCTCAGGGTGGCCTTGGGTGACCTCTGGGTGATCTCTGGGTGTCCTTGGGTGGCCTTGGGTGGCCTCTGGGTGACCTCTGGGTGTCCTTGGGTGGCCTTGGGTGGCCTCTGGGTGACCTCTGGGTGGCTTTGGGTGACCTCGGGTGGCCTCTGGGTGGCCTCTGGGTGACCTCTGGTGACCTTGGGTGGCCTCTGGGTGACCCCGGGTGTCCTTGGCTGATCTCGGGTGGCCTTGGGTGGCCTCTGGGTGGCTTTGGGTGGCCTCGGGTGGCCTCTGGGTGGCCTCTGGGTGACCTCGGGTGGCCTCTGGGTGGCCTCTGGGTGGCCTTGGGTGACCTCTGGTGACCTTGGTTGGCCTCTGGGTGGTCTCTGGGTGACCTCTGGGTGACCCCCGGGTGGCCTCTGGGTGGCCTTGGGTGCCCTTGGGTGACCCCGGGTGACCTCGGGTGACCCCGGGTGGCCTTGGCTGACCCCGGGTGACCCGGGGTGGCCTTGGCTGACCCCGGGTGACCTCGGGTGACATCGGGTGACCCCGGGTGACCCCGGGTGGCCTTGGCTGACCCCGGGTGACCCGGGGTGGCCTCGGTGACGCGGGGCGGGCGCAGGTGGTGGCCGACATGCGTGAGAAGCGCTACGCGCAGGAGGGCATCGGCAGCAGTTACCTGTTCCGCGTGGACCACGACACCATCATCGACGCCACCAAGTGCGGCAACCTGGCGCGCTTCATCAACCACTGCTGCACGGTGAGCGCGGCGCGGGGGGCGCGGGGGGCCGGGGGGCTGGGGGGCTCGGGGGGTCCTGGGGGGCTCGGGGGGCTCAGGGGGTCCTGGTGGGCCCCAGGGCTTGGGGGTCCCACTGACCCCTTTAGTGCTTGGGGGGCTCAGGGGGTCCTGCTGGTCCCCAGGGCTTGGGGGTCCCACTGACCCCTGGTGCTTGGGGGGCTCTGGGGGTCCCACTGACCCCTTTAGTGCTTGGGGGGCTCAGGGGGTCCTGCTGGTCCCCAGGGCTTGGGGGTCCCACTGACCCCTGGTGCTTGGGGGGCTCTGGGGGTCCCACTGACCCCTTTAGTGCTTGGGGGGCTCTGGGGGTCCTGGTGGTCCCCAGGGCTTGGTGGGCTCTGGGGGTCTGATGGTCCCCAGGACTTGGGGGGCTCGGGGGGTCTGATGGTCCCCAGGACTTGGGGGGCCGGGGGGCTTGGGGGTCCCCAGGACTTGGGGGGCTCTGGGGGTCCCACTGACCCCTTTAGTGCTTGGGGGGCTCAGGGGGTCCTGGTGGTCCCCAGGACTTGGGGGGCGCGGGGGGTCCTGGTGGTCCCCAGGGCTTGGGGGGCTCGGGGGGTCCTGGTGGTCCCCAGGGCTTGGGGGTCCTGGTGGTCCCCAGGGCTCGGGGGTCCTGGTGGTCCCCAGGGCTTGGGGGTCCCACTGACCCCTTTAGTGCTTGGGGGGCTATGGGGGTCCTGGTGGCCCCCAGGGCTTGGGGGTCTCTGGGGGTCCCGCTGGTCCCCAGGGCTTGGGGGTCCTGCTGACCCATGGTGCTCTGTGGGTCCCCCTGACCCCTCATGCCCTCGGGGTCGCTGTGGGTCCCACTGACCCCAGTACTTGGGGGTCCCCTCACCCCGGTACTTGTGGGTCCCGCTGACCCCGGTACTTGTGGGTCCCGCTGACCCCGGTGCTTGGGGGTACCACCGACCCCCCGGTACTTGTGGGTCCCGCTGACCCCGGTGCTTGGGGGTACCACCGACCCCCCGGTACTTGTGGGTCCGCTGACCCCCGGTGCCCCCCAGCCCAACTGCTACGCCAAGGTGATCACCATCGAGGCGCAGAAGAAGATCGTCATCTACTCGAAGCAGCCGATCGGCGTCAACGAGGAGATCACCTACGACTACAAGTTCCCCATCGAGGACACCAAGATCCCGTGCCTGTGCCGCACCGAGAGCTGCCGCGGCACCCTCAACTGACGCGCCGGCGCCGCGCGGGGCCCGCGGCGGGAACGGCGGCGCGGCCGCGGCTCGGGGGCCGAGGGTGACGCGGCGCGGCCGCGGTTGAGTTTTGGCCAACGTGGTTGGGGTTTGGCTGCCACCGTTGGGTTTTGGCCACCATGGTTGGGGTTTGGCCACCAGCGTTGGGTTTTGGCCACCAGCGTTGGGTTTTGGCCACCATGGTTGGGTTTTGGCCACCATGGTTGGGTTTTGGCCAACGTGGTTGGGGTTTGGCTGCCACCGTTGGGTTTTGGCCACCATGGTTGGGTTTTGGCCACCATGGTTGGGGTTTGGCCACCAGCGTTGGGTTTTGGCCACCATGGTTGGGTTTTGGCCACCATGGTTGGGTTTTGGCCAACGTGGTTGGGGTTTGGCTGCCACCGTTGGGTTTTGGCCACCATGGTTGGGGTTTGGCCACCACCGTTGGATTTTGGCCGTCACCATTGACCTTTGGTCACCACTGTTGGATTTTGGCCGCCATGGTTGGGGTTTGGCTGCCACCATTGACCTTCGGCCGCTGTGGTTGACGTTTGGCCACCGCCGTTGGCTTTTGGCTGCCATAGTTGGGGTTTGGCCACCGCCGTTGGCTTTTGGCCACCACCGTTGGGGTTTGGCTGCCACCATTGACCTTTGGTTGCCGTGGTTGACGTTTGGCCACCGCCGTTGGGTTTTGGGCAACACCGTTGGGTTTTGGGCAACACCGTTGGGTTTTGGCCACCACCGTTGGGGTTTGGCTGCCACCATTGACCTTTGGTTGCCGTGGTTGACGTTTGGCCACCACCGTTGGGTTTTGGCCACCGGGATCAGCGTTTGGCCACCGGGAGCCACCACCGACCGGAGGGAGCCGAGAGTCGACCTTTGGCCGCCGCGGCACTGCCGCCCCTCCCCCACCACGATGACATCACCGTGACATCACCGCGACATCGCCGTGACATCATCGCGACGTCGCCGTGACATCATCGCGACGTCACCGCGCCCCTCCCCCCTCCCAAAAAAGGCTTTTTTCTCCCTTTTTTTTGGCTGTTTCTTGTAGAAACTGGGGGCGTGTCTGGGGTGGGGGGGGGATGTGGGGGAGGGGGGGGGGGTCTGCCCCTCCCCCCCGCCCCTCCCCCCACTCTGTAAATACCCCCGGGGGGTGTAAATACCTGTACATGCCCCTCCCCCCTGTACATATGTGGATATGGGGGGGCCCCCGAGCCCCCCCTTTTTATAAAGGGCCACTGAGCTTTGGCACTGCCTCCGTCTCCGTTTTTTGGGGGGCTCTGGGGGGTTTTGGGGGTTTTGGGGTTGGCCTGTGGGACTCTGGGACACGTGTGAGGGATTTTTTGGGATTTTGGGGGTTTTGGGGTTGTCCTGTGGGACTTGTGGGGATTTGTGAAGGATTTTGGGGGGCTCTGAGGGGTTTTGGGGGTTTTGGGGTCGGCCTGTGGGACTCTGGGACACGTGTGAGGGATTTTGGGGGATTTAGGGGGTTTTGGGGTTGTCCTGTGGGACTTGTGGGGATTTGTGAAGGATTTTGGGGGGCTCTGAGGGGTTTTGGGGGTTTTGGGGTCAGCCTGTGGGACTCTGGGACATGTGTGAGGGATTTTGGGGGATTTAGGGGGTTTTGGGGTTGGCCTGTGGAACTCTGGGAGATGTGTGAAGGATTTTGGGGGGCTCTGAGGGGTTTTGGGGTCGGCCTGTGGGACTCTGGGAGATGTGTGAAGGATTTTGGGGGGCTCTGAGGGGTTTTGGGGTGTGAGCTGTGAGGATGAGGAGGGCTCAGAGCAGCCCCAGGTGCGAGCTGTGAGGATGATGAGGAGGGCTCAGAGCAGCCCCAGGTGTGAGCTGTGAGGATGATGAGGGCTCACAGGTGTGAGCTGTGAGGATGATGAGGGCTCACAGGTGAGAGCTGTGAGGATAATTAAGGCTCACAGGTGTGAGCTGTGAGGATGATGAGGGCTCACAGGTGAGAGCTGTGAGGATGATGAGGGCTCACAGGTGTGAGCTGTGAGGATGATGAAGGCTCACAGGTGTGAGCTGTGAGGATGATGAGGGCTCACAGGTGTGAGCTGTGAGGATGATGAAGGCTCACAGGTGTGAGCTGTGAGGATGATGAGGGCTCACAGGTGAGAGCTGTCAGGATGATGAAGGCTCACAGGTGAGAGCTGTGAGGATGATGAGGAGGGGGCGGCTCCTCCGGGGGCTGATTTAGAGGGAGTTTTTCCTCACATCACTTTTGCACGGAGCTGCTGGAGGAGAGGAGTTTTTGGGGGGCTCCCGGGGCTGTCTCATGGAGGGACGGTGAGCGCTTCGGAAAGGATTTGGGGGATCATTTGGATTCGTGGAGCATTGCTCAGAGGAGGAGAGGGACAAACCTTTGTGCCGAGAAGCAGCAGCCAAACAGGTGAGCCGATGTGCCTTTGTAGTGGGGAATTTTCTCCTTTCCCTTTTGAATTTCATCATCCTGAGGTTGAAATGAGGGGGCTGCCCTGTTGTCCCTCCTTTAAGGGTTTGGATTGAGGTAAAATTCTGCTTTTTGCCATCATTTGAGGCAAACCCCTTCTTTTCTGCTCTTCTGGGGGATGCAATTGAAGGGGAGCCCACATTTCTTTGCCCTCGTTGAAGTGAGAATGTAGTGTTGGTTTTGGTGGGTTTAAGTTAATTAATTAAGTTAATTAGTAAGTTTGGGGTTTTTTATTTGATAATTGCCTTCTTGTTTATTCGATTACAGAGGTTTTATTCATTTGGTTTGTTTAATTGTCATGAATGTTTTATTGTTACCGGTAATTTGGGAGTTATTGTTTATGGTTACATTTATCTTTTGGTGATGTGCTTATTTCCAGCTACTATTTGTATTTTGATGGTTTGAAGCATTATGGCTTTATTGAGTTAGGAATAATTTTTTTCGCTGTTAATTTAAGTTTATTTATTTGGGTTTTTGTTTTAGTTTGATGTTTTTGTTGGTTGCTTTTTATTAGTGGGTTATTTTAGGAACTTGTGTATTTATATTGTGGATTTTTTTAGGTAGTTTTTTATTTGGGTACTTATCTTTTTATTGTCTAGTGGTTTAGATTTTTTAATATCGTTTATTACTTTGGTTTTTAAAGTTAACTTAGCAGACTACTGGTTACTCTTGGAGTTAGTGTAGAGGTATGGTTTTCATTTTTAGTAGCTTTCAGGGTCTGTTGTGTGGTTTCAAGTTTAGTAAGCTGGTTGGACTTTTTCTAGTGGGTTTTGTGATTTGTTCTCTATATGTGTTTTGGTTTCTGTGGGCTGTTTTTTATTTTTGTTTCCTTTTTGTGATGTGTCTCACTAACAGCTGCTAGTGAAAAGAGTGTAGTGTGGGGGTTTTTTTGCTGGTAGTTGGTTCTGTGGTGGTGTATTTTTAGTTTGTGTTGTTTTTGGGTTTCTTTTGTTAGAGATTAACGTTCTTATTTTGGGGTTAATTTGTAATTATTTGGAAGGTTTTAGGGTGATTGAGATTTTTGATATGGATGTCCTGTATGATAAGAGTTAATTTATTTGCTTTATGTGGAATTGATGGCGGGGTAGAGGACATTTTTGTATAGAATGTGTATTTTAATCATAATATTAAAATAATACCATGGTAAGAGGGGCTGTGTTTTATTGTTTGTGTTTGAGGTGGTTTGGCATTTTCTTTTAGGTTGTTTTTTTTTTTTTTTTTTTGATGGCTCATGGAGCCATTCTGACTTTTTTTGATGAAATTGGTGGGAATTTGATGTTTCTTTTGTTATTTTATTTTTAGGAACTGGATTTTTCAGTATGCTTTTTGATTTTGCTGCTTTTTTTTTTGTGGTGTAATAGTATTTTAGAAGAATTTGGATGATTTTTAAAAATATTCTTGTTATGTTTTTCATCTAATGTTGTTGGATTATTACAGAAGATTTTGAGTTTGACTTTTTAAGTTTCATTTGGATGAATTTATGTAGATGGTAGGACTGTTTTTATTTATGGGGTAGTTGTATGTAGGTGTGTTGTATGTTTTTCAAGTGAAGGTAAATTGAGGTTTGTATTTAGTTGTTAGAGGAATGGAGGAAAAATACATTGGCAATGTTAACAGTAGTGTGTTATTTTGTGGTTTTTGCTTTTAGTTTGTATTGGAGTTTTAATAAGTTGGGTGTAGTAGTGTTTAATGGTGGAGTTATTTAAGGTATGATAGTTTATAGTCAATTCTTATTTATTTTAGATTTGTGTATAGGTTAGAGGAGGTTGTTGAAGGGTGAGTGTATTTTGTAGATGACATAGTGTTTCAGTTTATAGAGCATTTTTTGGATGGGAGTTAAAGGATTTTGACTTGTTTGGTGTTGCTGGTGAGGTATTGTTGAGGTGGTAAGGAGTATTTGTTGGGTTTTTTTAAAGAAGGTTTATTGTAGACACTTTGAGACAGTTGTGGGTGGCCAGATTGCGTTACATTTTCTGGCCTTTTAGTAGTTATTTAAAATATGTTAGAGTTTTTTTGGTTTATTGAAACACTTGATTTCGAGAAAATTCCTGTTTAGAATGTATGATTTTATATTGGCCTAAACTAAAAATGAAAAAAAAAAAAAAATCCTTCGATGTTTGGATTTTTTGCGATCAGCTGCCCGCTCAGGGCCACTGGGCCAAGAGAATAAACTTGTGGTGCCCTGACAGTCCCAGGGGAGCCCTACAAACTGACATCAGGAACCTGGACTGGTGAGTTTTCTTTCCCAGGGAAAAGAGCCGATGTTTGCGCTCCGAGTCCTGTGGCCCTGAGCCGGCAGCTGACCGCAAAAAATCCGAACATCGAAGGATAAGTCCCAGACAGGAGCTGCCCCCACCTCATACTTGTGCTGCCCTGAGAGTCCAAAAAGAGCCCTACAAACTGACATCAGGAACCTGGACTGGTGAGTTTTTTTTCCCAGGGAAAAGGGCCGATGTTTGCGCTCCGACTCCTGTGGCCCTGAGCGGGCAGCTGAGTGCAAAAAATCGGAACATCGAAGGATAAGTCCCAGACAGGAGCTGCCCCCACCTCATACTTGTGCTGCCCTGACAGTCCCAGGGGAGCCCTACAAACTGGCATCAGGAACCTGGACTGGTGAGTTTTCTTTCCCAGGGAAAAGAGCCGATGTTTGCGCTCCGAGTCCTGTGGCCCTGAGCCGGCAGCTGACTGCAAAAATCCGAACATCGAAGGATAAGTCCCAGACAGGATCTGCCCCCACCTCATACTTGTGCTGCCCTGACAGTCCCAGGGGAGCCCTACAAACTGACATCAGGAACCTGGACTGGTGAGTTTTTTTTCCCAGGGAAAAGAGCCGATGTTTGCGCTCCGAGTCCTGTGGCCCTGAGCCGGCAGCTGACCACAAAAAATCCGAACATCGAAGGATATGTCCCAGACAGGAGCTGCCCCCACCTCATACTTGTGCTACCCTGACAGTCCCATGGGAGCCCTACAAACTGACATCAGGAACCTGGACTGGTGAGTTTTTTTTCCCAGGGAAAAGAGCCGATGTTTGCGCTCCGACTCCTGTGGCCCTGAGCGGGCAGCTGAGTGCAAAAAATCGGAACATCGAAGGATAAGTCCCAGACAGGAGCTGCCCCCACCTCATACTTGTGCTGCCCTGAGAGTCCCAGGGGAGCCCTACAAACTGACATCAGGAACCTGGACTGGTGAGTTTTCTTTCCCAGGGAAAAGAGCCGATGTTTGCGCTCCGAGTCTGGTGGCCCTGAGAGGGCAGCTGAGTGCAAAAAATCCGAACATCGAAGGATAAGTCCCAGACAGGATCTGCCCCCACCTCATACTTGTGCTGCCCTGACAGTCCAAAAAGAGTTCTACACACTGACATCAGGAACCTGGACAGGTGAGCTTTCTTTCCCAGGGAAAAGAGCCGATGTTTGCGCTCCGAGTCCTGTGGCCCTGAGCTGGCAGCTGAGTGCAAAAAATCCGAACATCGAAGGATAAGTCCCAGACAGGAGCTGCCCCCACTTCATACTTGTGCTACCCTGACAGTCCCAGGGGAGCCCTACAAAATGACATCAGGAACCTGGACTGGTGAGTTTTTTTTTCCCAGGGAATAGAGCCGATGTTTGCGCTCCGAGTCCTGTGGCCCTGAGCCGGCAGCTGAGTGCAAAAAATCCGAACATCGAAGGATATGTCCCAGACAGGAGCTGCCCCCACCTCATACTTGTGCTGCCCTGACAGTCCCAGGGGAGCCCTACAAACTGACATCAGGAACCTGGACTGGTGAGTTTTCTTTCCCAGGGAAAAGAGCCGATGTTTGCGCTCCGAGTCTGGTGGCCCTGAGAGGGCAGCTGAGTGCAAAAAATCCGAACATTGAAGGATAAGTCCCAGACAGGATCTGCCCCCACCTCCTACTTGTGCTACCCTGACAGTCCTAGGGGAGCCCTACAAACTGACTTCAGGAACCTGGACTGGTGAGTTTTTTTTCCCAGGGAAAAGAGCCGATGTTTGCGCTCCGAGTCCTGTGGCCCAGAGCCGGCACCTGACCGCAAAAAATCCGAACATCGAAGGATATGTCCCAGACAGGAGCTGCCCCCACCTCATACTTGTGCTGCCGTGACAGTCCCAGGGGAGCCCTACAAACTGACATCAGGAACCTGGACTGGTGAGTTTTTTTTCCCAGGGAAAAGAGCCGATGTTTGCACTCCGAGTCCTGTGGCCCTGAGCCGGCAGCTGACCGCAAAAAATCCGAACATCGAAGGATAAGTCCCAGACAGGAGCTGCCCCCACCTCATACTTGTGCTGCCCTGACAGTCCCAGTGGAGCCCTACAAACTGACATCAGGAACCTGGACTGGTGAGTTTTCTTTCCCAGGGAAAAGAGCCGATGTTTGCGCTCCGAGTCCTGTGGCCCTGAGCGGGCAGCTGAGTGCAAAAAATCCGAACATCGAAGGATAAGTCCCAGACAGGATCTGCCCCCACCTCATATTTGTGCTGCCCTGACAGTCCCAGGGGAGCCCTACAAACTGACATCAGGAACCTGGACTGGTGAGTTTTCTTTCCCAGGGAAAAGAGCCGATGTTTGCGCTCCGAGTCCTGTGGCCCTGAGCGGGCAGCTGACTGCAAAAAATCCGAACATCGAAGGATAAGTCCCAGACAGGATCTGCCCCCACCTCATACTTGTGCTGCCCTGACAGTCCAAAAAGAGTTCTACACACTGACATCAGGAACCTGGACAGGTGAGCTTTCTTTCCCAGGGAAAAGAGCCGATGTTTGCGCTCCGAGTCCTGTGGCCCTGAGCCGGCAGCTGACCGCAAAAATCCAAACATCGAAGGATAAGTCCCAGACAGGAGCTGCCCCCACCTCATACTTGTGCTACCCTGACAGTCCCAGGGGAGCCCTACAAAATGAAATCAGGAACCTGGACTGGTGAGTTTTTTTTCCCAGGGAAAAGAGCCGATGTTTGCGCTCCGAGTCCTGTGGCCCTGAGCCGGCAGCTGACTGCAAAAATCGGAACATCGAAGGATAAGTCCCAGACAGGAGCTGCCCCCATCCCATACTTGTGCTGCCCTGAGAGTCCAAAAAGTTCTCTACAAACTGACATCAGGAACCTGGACTGGTGAGTTTTTTTTCCCAGGGAAAAGAGCCGATGTTTGCGCTCCGAGTCCTGTGGCCCTGAGCTGGCAGCTGAGTGCAAAAAATCGGAACATCGAAGGATAAGTCCCAGACAGGAGCTGCCCCCACCTCATACTTGTGCTGCCCTGAGAGTCCCAGGGGAGCCCTACAAACTGACATCAGGAACCTGGACTGGTGAGTTTTCTTTCCCAGGGAAAAGAGCCGATGTTTGCGCTCCGAGTCCTGTGGCCCTGAGCCGGCAGCTGACCACAAAAAATCCGAATATCGAAGGATATGTCCCAGACAGGAGCTGCCCCCACCTCATACTTGTGCTGCCCTTACAGTCCCAGGGGAGCCCTACAAACTGACATCAGGAACCTGGACTGGTGAGTTTTTTTTCCCAGGGAAAAGAGCCGATGTTTGCGCTCCGAGTCCTATGGCCCTGAGCGGGCAGCTGAGTGCAAAAAATCGGAACATCGAAGGATAAGTCCCAGACAGGAGCTGCCCCCACCTCATACTTGTGCTGCCCTGACAGTGCAAGTGGAGCCCTACAAACTGACATCAGGAACCTGGACTGGTGAGTTTTTTTTCCCAGGGAAAAGAGCCGATGTTTGCGCTCCGAGTCCTGTGGCCCTGAGCCGGCAGCTGAGTGCAAAAAATCGGAACATCGAAGGATAAGTCCCAGACAGGAGCTGCCCCCACCTCATACTTGTGCTGCCCTGACAGTCCCAGGGGAGCCCTACAAACTGACATCAGGAACCTGGACTGGTGAGTTTTCTTTCCCAGGGAAAAGAGCCGATGTTTGCGCTCCGAGTCCTGTGGCCCTGAGCGGGCAGCTGAGTGCAAAAAATCCGAACATCGAAGGATAAGTCCCAGACATTATCTGCCCCCACCTCATACTTGTGCTACCCTGAGAGTCCCAGGGGAGCCCTACAAACTGACATCTGGAACCTGGACTGGTGAGTTTTTTTTCCCAGGGAAAAGGGCCGATGTTTGCGCTCCGACTCCTGTGGCCCTGAGCGGGCAGCTGAGTGCAAAAAATCGGAACATCGAAGGATAAGTCCCAGACAGGAGCTGCCCCCACCTCATACTTGTGCTGCCCTGAGAGTCCAAAAAGAGCTCTACAAACTGGCATCAGGAACCTGGACTGGTGAGTTTTCTTTCCCAGGGAAAAGAGCCGATGTTTGCGCTCCGAGTCCTGTGGCCCTGAGCCGGCAGCTGACTGCAAAAATCCGAACATCGAAGGATAAGTCCCAGACAGGATCTGCCCCCACCTCATACTTGTGCTGCCCTGACAGTCCCAGGGGAGCCCTACAAACTGACATCAGGAACCTGGACTGGTGAGTTTTTTTTCCCAGGGAAAAGAGCCGATGTTTGCGCTCCGAGTCCTGTGGCCCTGAGCCGGCAGCTGACCACAAAAAATCCGAACATCGAAGGATATGTCCCAGACAGGAGCTGCCCCCACCTCATACTTGTGCTACCCTGACAGTCCCATGGGAGCCCTACAAACTGACATCAGGAACCTGGACTGGTGAGTTTTTTTTCCCAGGGAATAGAGCCGATGTTTGCGCTCCGACTCCTGTGGCCCTGAGCGGGCAGCTGAGTGCAAAAAATCGGAACATCGAAGGATAAGTCCCAGACAGGAGCTGCCCCCACCTCATACTTGTGCTGCCCTGACAGTCCCAGGGGAGCCCTACAAACTGACATCAGGAACCTGGACTGGTGAGTTTTTTTTCCCAGGGAAAAGAGCCGATGTTTGCGCTCCGAGTCCTGTGGCCCTGAGCGGGCAGCTGAGTGCAAAAAATCGGAACATCGAAGGATAAGTCCCAGACAGGAGCTGCCCCCACCTCATACTTGTGCTGCCCTGAGAGTCCCAGGGGAGCCCTACAAACTGACATCAGGAACCTGGACTGGTGAGTTTTCTTTCCCAGGGAAAAGAGCCGATGTTTGCGCTCCGAGTCTGGTGGCCCTGAGAGGGCAGCTGAGTGCAAAAAATCCGAACATCGAAGGATAAGTCCCAGACAGGATCTGCCCCCACCTCATACTTGTGCTGCCCTGACAGTCCAAAAAGAGTTCTACACACTGACATCAGGAACCTGGACAGGTGAGCTTTCTTTCCCAGGGAAAAGAGCCGATGTTTGCGCTCCGAGTCCTGTGGCCCTGAGCTGGCAGCTGAGTGCAAAAAATCCGAACATCGAAGGATAAGTCCCAGACAGGAGCTGCCCCCACTTCATACTTGTGCTACCCTGACAGTCCCAGGGGAGCCCTACAAACTGACATCAGGAACCTGGACTGGTGAGTTTTTTTTTCCCAGGGAAAAGAGCCGATGTTTGCGCTCCGAGTCCTGTGGCCCTGAGCGGGCAGCTGAGTGCAAAAAATCCGACCATCGAAGGATAAGTCCCAGACAGGATCTGCCCCCACCTCATACTTGTGCTGCCCTGACAGTCCCAGGGGAGCCCTACAAACTGACATCAGGAACCTGGACTGGTGAGTTTTCTTTCCCAGGGAAAAGAGCCGATGTTTGCGCTCCGAGTCCTGTGGCCCTGAGCCGGCAGCTGACTGCAAAAAATCCGAACATCGAAGGATAAGTCCCAGACAGGATCTGCCCCCACCTCATACTTGTGCTGCCCTGACAGTCCCAGGGGAGCCCTACAAACTGACATCAGGAACCTGGACTGGTGAGTTTTTTTTCCCAGGGAAAAGAGCCGATGTTTGCGCTCCGAGTCCTGTGGCCCTGAGCCGGCAGCTGACCGCAAAAATCCAAACATCGAAGGATAAGTCCCAGACAGGAGCTGCCCCCACCTCATACTTGTGCTACCCTGACAGTCCCAGGGGAGCCCTACAAAATGAAATCAGGAACCTGGACTGGTGAGTTTTTTTTCCCAGGGAAAAGAGCCGATGTTTGCGCTCCGAGTCCTGTGGCCCTGAGCGGGCAGCTGACTGCAAAAAATCGGAACATCGAAGGATAAGTCCCAGACAGGAGCTGCCCCCACCTCATACTTGTGCTGCCCTGACAGTCCCAGTGGAGCCCTACAAACTGACATCAGGAACCTGGACTGGTGAGTTTTCTTTCCCAGGGAAAAGAGCCGATGTTTGCGCTCCGAGTCCTGTGGCCCTGAGCCGGCAGCTGAGTGCAAAAAATCCGAACATCGAAGGATAAGTCCCAGACAGGATCTGCCCCCACCTCATACTTGTGCTGCCCTGACAGTCCCAGGGGAGCCCTACAAACTGACATCAGGAACCTGGACTGGTGAGTTTTCTTTCCCAGGGAAAAGAGCCGATGTTTGCGCTCCGAGTCCTGTGGCCCTGAGCGGGCAGCTGAGTGCAAAAAATCCGAACATCGAAGGATAAGTCCCAGACAGGATCTGCCCCCACCTCATACTTGTGCTGCCCTGACAGTCCCAGGGGAGCCCTACAAACTGACATCAGGAACCTGGACTGGTGAGTTTTCTTTCCCAGGGAAAAGAGCCGATGTTTGCGCTCCGAGTCCTGTGGCCCTGAGCCGGCAGCTGACCGCAAAAATCCGAACATCGAAGGATAAGTCCCAGACAGGAGCTGCCCCCACCTCATACTTGTGCTTCCCTGAGAGTCCCAGGAGAGCCCTACAAACTGACATCAGGAACCTGGACTGGTGAGTTTTCTTTCCCAGGGAAAAGAGCCGATGTTTGCGCTCCGAGTCCTGTGGCCCTGAGCGGGCAGCTGAGTGCAAAAAATCGGAACATCGAAGGATAAGTCCCAGACAGGAGCTGCCCCCACCTCATACTTGTGCTGCCCTGAAAGTCACAGGGGAGCCCTACAAACTGACATCAGGAACCTGGACTGGTGAGTTTTCTTTCCCAGGGAAAAGAGCCGATGTTTGTGCCCCGAGTCCTGTGGCCCTGAGCAGGCAGCTGACTGCAAAAAATCCAAACATCGAAGGATAAGTCCCAGACAGGAGCTGCCCCCACCTCATACTTGTGCTGCCCTGAGAGTCCCTGGGGAGCCCTACAAACTGACATCAGGAACCTGGACTGGTGAGTTTTCTTTCCCAGGGAAAAGAGCCGATGTTTGCGCTCCGAGTCCTGTGGCCCTGAGCGGGCAGCTGACTGCAAAAAATCGGAACATCGAAGGATAAGTCCCAGACAGGAGCTGCCCCCACCTCATACTTGTGCTGCCCTGAGAGTCCCACGGGAGCCCTACAAACTGACATCAGGAACCTGGACTGGTGAGTTTTCTTTCCCAGGGAAAAGAGCCGATGTTTGCGCTCCGAGTCCTGTGGCTTTGAGCGGGCAGCTGACTGCAAAAAATCGGAACATCGAAGGATAAGTCCCAGACAGGAGCTGCCCCCACCTCATACTTGTGCTGCCCTGAGAGTCCCAGGGGAGCCCTACAAACTGACATCAGGAACCTGGACTGATGAGTTTTCTTTCCCAGGGAAAAGAGCCGATGTTTGCGCTCCGAGTCCTGTGGCCCTGAGCGGGCAGCTGAGTGCAAAATATCGGAACATCGAAGGATAAGTCCCAGACAGGAGCTGCCCCCACCTCATACTTGTGCTGCCCTGAGAGTCCCAGGGGAGCCCTACAAACTGACATCAGGAACCTGGACTGGTGAGTTTTCTTTCCCAGGGAAAAGAGCCGATGTTTGCACTCCGAGTCCTGTGGCCCTGAGCGGGCAGCAGACTGCAAAAATCGGAACATCGAAGGATAAGTCCCAGACAGGAGCTGCCCCCACCTCATACTTGTGCTGCACTGACAGTCCCAGGAGAGCCCTACAAACTGACATCAGGAACCTGGACTGGTGAGTTTTCTTTCCCAGGGAAAAGAGCCGATGTTTGCGCTCCGAGTCCCGTGGCCCTGAGCGGGCAGCTGAGTGCAAAAAATCGGAACATCGAAGGATAAGTCCCAGACAGGAGCTGCCCCTACCTCATCCTTGTGCTGCCCTGAGAGTCCCTGGGGAGCCCTACAAACTGACATCAGGAACCTGGACTGGTGAGTTTTCTTTCCCAGGGAAAAGAGCCGATGTTTGCGCTCCGAGTCCTGTGGCCCTGAGCGGGCAGCTGACTGCAAAAAATCGGAACATCGAAGGATAAGTCCCAGACAGGAGCTGCCCCCACCTCATACTTGTGCTGCCCTGAGAGTCCCAGGGGAGCCCTACAAACTGACATCAGGAACCTGGACTGGTGAGTTTTCTTTCCCAGGGAAAAGAGCCGATGTTTGCGCTCTGAGTCCTGTGGCCCTGAGCGGGCAGCTGACTGCAAAAAATCGGAACATTGAAGGATAAGTCCCAGACAGGAGCTGCCCCCACCTCATACTTGTGCTGCCCTGAGAGTCCCTGGGGAGCCCTACAAACTGACATCAGGAACCTGGACTGGTGAGTTTTCTTTCCCAGGGAAAAGAGCCGATGTTTGCGCTCCGAGTCCTGTGGCCCTGAGCGGGCAGGTGACTGCAAAAAATCCGAACATCGAAGGATAAGTCCCAGACAGGAGCTGCCCCCACCTCATAATTGTGCTGTCCTGAGCGTCCCAGGGGAGCCCTACAAACTGACATCAGGAACCTGGACTGGTGAGTTTTCTTTCCCAGGGAAAAGAGCCGATGTTTGCGCTCCGAGTCCTGTGGCCCTGAGCGGGCAGCTGAGTGCAAAAAATCGGAACATCGAAGGATAAGTCCCAGACAGGAGCTGCCCCCACCTCATACTTGTGCTGCCCTGAGAGTCCAAAAAGAGCCCTACAAACTGACATCAGGAACCTGGACTGGTGAGTTTTCTTTCCCAGGGAAAAGAGCCGATGTTTGTGCCCCGAGTCCTGTGGCCCTGAGCAGGCAGCTGACTGCAAAAAATCCGAACATCGAAGGATAAGTCCCAGACAGGAGCTGCCCCCACCTCATACTTGTGCTGCCCTGAGAGTCCCTGGGGAGCCCTACAAACTGACATCAGGAACCTGGACTGGTGAGTTTTCTTTCCCAGGGAAAAGAGCCGATGTTTGCGCTCCGAGTCCTGTGGCCCTGAGCGGGCAGGTGACTGCAAAAAATCCGAACATCGAAGGATAAGTCCCAGACAGGAGCTGCCCCCACCTCATAATTGTGCTGTCCTGAGCGTCCCAGGGGAGCCCTACAAACTGACATCAGGAACCTGGACTGGTGAGTTTTCTTTCCCAGGGAAAAGAGCCGATGTTTGCGCTCCGAGTCCTGTGGCCCTGAGCGGGCCGGTGACTGAAAAAATCGGAACATCGAAGGATAAGTCCCAGACAGGAGCTGCCCCCACCTCATACTTGTGCTGCCCTGAGAGTCCCAGGGGAGCCCTACAAACTGACATCAGGAACCTGGACTGGTGAGTTTTCTTTCCCAGGGAAAAGAGCCGATGTTTGCGCTCCGAGTCCTGTGGCCCTGAGCGGGCAGCTGAGTGCAAAAAATCGGAACATCGAAGGATAAGTCCCAGACAGGAGCTGCCCCCACCTCATACTTGTGCTGCCCTGAGAGTCCAAAAAGAGCCCTACAAACTGACATCAGGAACCTGGACTGGTGAGTTTTCTTTCCCAGGGAAAAGAGCCGATGTTTGCGCTCCGAGTCCTGTGGCCCTGAGCGGGCAGCTGACTGCAAAAAATCGGAACATCGAAGGATAAGTCCCAGACAGGAGCTGCCCCCACCTCATACTTGTGCTGCCCTGAGAGTCCCAGGGGAGCCCTACAAACTGACATCAGGAACCTGGACTGGTGAGTTTTCTTTCCCAGGGAAAAGAGCCGATGTTTGCGCTCCGAGTCCTGTGGCCCTGAGCGGGCAGCAGACTGCAAAAATCGGAACATCGAAGGATAAGTCCCAGACAGGAGCTGCCCCCACCTCATACTTGTGCTGCACTGACAGTCCCAGGAGAGCCCTACAAACTGACATCAGGAACCTGGACTGGTGAGTTTTCTTTCCCAGGGAAAAGAGCCGATGTTTGCGCTCCGAGTCCCGTGGCCCTGAGCGGGCAGCTGAGTGCAAAAAATCGGAACATCGAAGGATAAGTCCCAGACAGGAGCTGCCCCCACTTCATCCTTGTGCTGCCCTGAGAGTCCCTGGGGAGCCCTACAAACTGACATCAGGAACCTGGACTGGTGAGTTTTCTTTCCCAGGGAAAAGAGCCGATGTTTGCGCCCCGAGTCCTGTGGCCCTGAGCGGGCAGCTGAGTGCAAAAAATCGGAACATCGAAGGATAAGTCCCAGACAGGAGCTGCCCCCACCTCATACTTGTGCTGCCCTGAGAGTCCCAGGGGAGCCCTACAAACTGACATCAGGAACCTGGACTGGTGAGTTTTCTTTCCCAGGGAAAAGAGCCGATGTTTGCGCTCCGAGTCCTGTGGCCCTGAGTGGGCAGCTGAGTGCAAAAAATCGGAACATCGAAGGATAAGTCCCAGACAGGAGCTGCCCCCACCTCATACTTGTGCTGCCCTGAGAGTCCCAGGGGAGCCCTACAAACTGACATCAGGAACCTGGACTGGTGAGTTTTCTTTCCCAGGGAAAAGAGCCGATGTTTGCGCTCCGAGTCCTGTGGCCCTGAGCGGGCAGGTGACTGCAAAAAATCCGAACATCGAAGGATAAGTCCCAGACAGGAGCTGCCCCCACCTCATAATTGTGCTGTCCTGAGCGTCCCAGGGGAGCCCTACAAACTGACATCAGGAACCTGGACTGGTGAGTTTTCTTTCCCAGGGAAAAGAGCCGATGTTTGCGCTCCGAGTCCTGTGGCCCTGAGCGGGCCGGTGACTGAAAAAATCGGAACATCGAAGGATAAGTCCCAGACAGGAGCTGCCCCCACCTCATACTTGTGCTGCCCTGAGAGTCCCAGGGGAGCCCTACAAACTGACATCAGGAACCTGGACTGGTGAGTTTTCTTTCCCAGGGAAAAGAGCCGATGTTTGCGCTCCGAGTCCTGTGGCCCTGAGCGGGCAGCTGACTGCAAAAAATCGGAACATCGAAGGATAAGTCCCAGACAGGAGCTGCCCCCACCTCATACTTGTGCTGCCCTGAGAGTCCCACGGGAGCCCTACAAACTGACATCAGGAACCTGGACTGGTGAGTTTTCTTTCCCAGGGAAAAGAGCCGATGTTTGCGCTCCGAGTCCTGTGGCTTTGAGCGGGCAGCTGACTGCAAAAAATCGGAACATCGAAGGATAAGTCCCAGACAGGAGCTGCCCCCACCTCATACTTGTGCTGCCCTGAGAGTCCCAGGGGAGCCCTACAAACTGACATCAGGAACCTGGACTGGTGAGTTTTCTTTCCCAGGGAAAAGAGCCGATGTTTGCACTCCGAGTCCTGTGGCCCTGACCGGGCAGCAGACTGCAAAAATCGGAACATCGAAGGATAAGTCCCAGACAGGAGCTGCCCCCACCTCATACTTGTGCTGCACTGACAGTCCCAGGAGAGCCCTACAAACTGACATCAGGAACCTGGACTGGTGAGTTTTCTTTCCCAGGGAAAAGAGCCGATGTTTGCGCTCCGAGTCCCGTGGCCCTGAGCGGGCAGCTGAGTGCAAAAAATCGGAACATCGAAGGATAAGTCCCAGACAGGAGCTGCCCCCACCTCATCCTTGTGCTGCCCTGAGAGTCCCTGGGGAGCCCTACAAACTGACATCAGGAACCTGGACTGGTGAGTTTTCTTTCCCAGGGAAAAGAGCCGATGTTTGCGCCCCGAGTCCTGTGGCCCTGAGCGGGCAGCTGAGTGCAAAAAATCGGAACATCGAAGGATAAGTCCCAGACAGGAGCTGCCCCCACCTCATCCTTGTGCTGCCCTGAGAGTCCCTGGGGAGCCCTACAAACTGACATCAGGAACCTGGACTGGTGAGTTTTCTTTCCCAGGGAAAAGAGCCGATGTTTGCGCCCCGAGTCCTGTGGCCCTGAGCGGGCAGCTGACTGCAAAAAATCGGAACATCGAAGGATAAGTCCCAGACAGGAGCTGCCCCCACCTCATACTTGTGCTGCCCTGAGAGTCCCAGGGGAGCCCTACAAACTGACATCAGGAACCTGGACTGGTGAGTTTTCTTTCCCAGGGAAAAGAGCCGATGTTTGCGCCCCGAGTCCTGTGGCCCTGAGTGGGCAGCTGAGTGCAAAAAATCGGAACATCGAAGGATAAGTCCCAGACAGGAGCTGCCCCCACCTCATACTTGTGCTGCCCTGAGAGTCCCAGGGGAGCCCTACAAACTGACATCAGGAACCTGGACTGGTGAGTTTTCTTTCCCAGGGAAAAGAGCCGATGTTTGCGCTCCGAGTCCTGTGGCCCTGAGCGGGAAGCTGAGTGCAAAAAATCGGAACATCGAAGGATAAGTCCCAGACAGGAGCTGCCCCCACCTCATACTTGTGCTGCCCTGAGAGTCCAAAAAGAGCCCTACAAACTGACATCAGGAACCTGGACTGGTGAGTTTTCTTTCCCAGGGAAAAGAGCCGATGTTTGCGCTCCGAGTCCTGTGGCCCTGAGCGGGCAGCTGACTGCAAAAAATCGGAACATCGAAGGATAAGTCCCAGACAGGAGCTGCCCCCACCTCATACTTGTGCTGCCCTGAGAGTCCAAAAAGAGCCCTACAAACTGACATCAGGAACCTGGACTGGTGAGTTTTCTTTCCCAGGGAAAAGAGCCGATGTTTGCGCTCCGAGTCCTGTGGCCCTGAGCGGGCAGCTGACTGCAAAAAATCGGAACATTGAAGGATAAGTCCCAGACAGGAGCTGCCCCCACCTCATACTTGTGCTGCCCTGAGAGTCCCTGGGGAGCCCTACAAACTGACATCAGGAACCTGGACTGGTGAGTTTTCTTTCCCAGGGAAAAGAGCCGATGTTTGCGCTCCGAGTCCTGTGGCCCTGAGCGGGCAGCTGAGTGCAAAAAATCGGAACATCGAAGGATAAGTCCCAGACAGGAGCTGCCCCCACCTCATACTTGTGCTGCCCTGAGAGTCCCTGGGGAGCCCTACAAACTGACATCAGGAACCTGGACTGGTGAGTATTCTTTCCCAGGGAAAAGAGCCGATGTTTGCGCTCCGAGTCCTGTGGCCCTGAGCGGGCCGGTGACTGAAAAAATCGGAACATCGAAGGATAAGTCCCAGACAGGAGCTGCCCCCACCTCATACTTGTGCTGCCCTGAGAGTCCCAGGGGAGCCCTACAAACTGACATCAGGAACCTGGACTGGTGAGTTTTCTTTCCCAGGGAAAAGAGCCGATGTTTGCGCTCCGAGTCCTGTGGCCCTGAGCGGGCAGCTGACTGCAAAAAATCGGAACATCGAAGGATAAGTCCCAGACAGGAGCTGCCCCCACCTCATACTTGTGCTGCCCTGAGAGTCCCACGGGAGCCCTACAAACTGACATCAGGAACCTGGACTGGTGAGTTTTTTTTCCCAGGGGAAAGAGCCGATGTTTGCGCCCCGAGTCCTGTGGCCCTGAGCAGGCAGCTGACTGCAAAAATCCGAACATCGAAGGATAAGTCCCAGGCAGGAGCTGCCCCCACCTCATACTTGTGCTGCACTGACAGTCCCAGGAGAGCCCTACAAACTGACATCAGGAACCTGGACTGGTGAGTTTTCTTTCCCAGGGAAAAGAGCCGATGTTTGCGCTCCGAGTCCTGTGGCTTTGAGCGGGCAGCTGACTGCAAAAAATCGGAACATCGAAGGATAAGTCCCAGACAGGAGCTGCCCCCACCTCATACTTGTGCTGCCCTGAGAGTCCCAGGGGAGCCCTACAAACTGACATCAGGAACCTGGACTGATGAGTTTTCTTTCCCAGGGAAAAGAGCCGATGTTTGCGCTCCGAGTCCTGTGGCCCTGAGCGGGCAGCTGAGTGCAAAAAATCGGAACATCGAAGGATAAGTCCCAGACAGGAGCTGCCCCCACCTCATACTTGTGCTGCCCTGAGAGTCCCAGGGGAGCCCTACAAACTGACATCAGGAACCTGGACTGGTGAGTTTTCTTTCCCAGGGAAAAGAGCCGATGTTTGCGCTCCGAGTCCCGTGGCCCTGAGCGGGCAGCTGAGTGCAAAAAATCGGAACATCGAAGGATAAGTCCCAGACAGGAGCTGCCCCCACCTCATCCTTGTGCTGCCCTGAGAGTCCCTGGGGAGCCCTACAAACTGACATCAGGAACCTGGACTGGTGAGTTTTCTTTCCCAGGGAAAAGAGCCGATGTTTGCGCCCCGAGTCCTGTGGCCCTGAGCGGGCAGCTGAGTGCAAAAAATCGGAACATCGAAGGATAAGTCCCAGACAGGAGCTGCCCCCACCTCATACTTGTGCTGCCCTGAGAGTCCCAGGGGAGCCCTACAAACTGACATCAGGAACCTGGACTGGTGAGTTTTCTTTCCCAGGGAAAAGAGCCGATGTTTGCGCTCCGAGTCCTGTGGCCCTGAGCGGGCAGCTGAGTGCAAAAAATCGGAACATCGAAGGATAAGTCCCAGACAGGAGCTGCCCCCACCTCATACTTGTGCTGCCCTGAGAGTCCAAAAAGAGCCCTACAAACTGACATCAGGAACCTGGACTGGTGAGTTTTCTTTCCCAGGGAAAAGAGCCGATGTTTGCGCTCCGAGTCCTGTGGCTTTGAGTGGGCAGCTGACTGCAAAAAATCCGAACATCGAAGGATAAGTCCCAGACAGGAGCTGCCCCCACCTCATACTTGTGCTTCCCTGAGAGTCCCAGGAGAGCCCTACAAACTGACATCAGGAACCTGGACTGGTGAGTTTTCTTTCCCAGGGAAAAGAGCCGATGTTTGCGCTCCGAGTCCTGTGGCCCTGAGCGGGCAGCTGAGTGCAAAAAATCGGAACATCGAAGGATAAGTCCCAGACAGGAGCTGCCCCCACCTCATACTTGTGCTGCCGTGAGAGTCCAAAAAGAGCCCTACAAACTGAAATCAGGAACCTGGACTGGTGAGTTTTCTTTCCCAGGGAAAAGAGCCGATGTTTGCGCTCCGAGTCCTGTGGCCCTGAGCCGGCAGCTGACTGCAAAAAATCCGAACATCGAAGGATAAGTCCCAGACAGGAGCTGCCCCCACCTCATCCTTGTGCTGCCCTGACAGTCCCAGGGGAGCCCTACAAACTGACATCAGGAACCTGGACTGGTGAGTTTTCTTTCCCAGGGAAAAGAGCCGATGTTTGCGCTCCGAGTCCTGTGGCCCTGAGCGGGCAGCTGAGTGCAAAAAATCGGAACATCGAAGGATAAGTCCCAGACAGGAGCTGCCCCCACCTCATACTTGTGCTGCCCTGAGAGTCCCAGGAGAGCCCTACAAACTGACATCAGGAACCTGGACTGGTGAGTTTTCTTTCCCAGGGAAAAGAGCCGATGTTTGCGCTCCGAGTCCTGTGGCCCTGAGCGGGTAGCTGAGTGCAAAAAATCGGAACATCGAAGGATAAGTCCCAGACAGGAGCTGCCCCCACCTCATACTTGTGCTGCCCTGAGAGTCCCAGGGGAGCCCTACAAACTGACATCAGGAACCTGGACTGGTGAGTTTTCTTTCCCAGGGAAAAGAGCCGATGTTTGCGCTCCGAGTCCTGTGGCCCTGAGCGGGCCGGTGACTGCAAAAAATCGGAACATCGAAGGATAAGTCCCAGACAGGAGCTGCCCCCACCTCATACTTGTGCTGCCCTGACAGTCCCAGGGGAGCCCTACAAACTGACATCAGGAACCTGGACTGGTGAGTTTTCTTTCCCAGGGAAAAGAGCCGATGTTTGCGCTCCGAGTCCTGTGGCCCTGAGCGGGCAGCTGACTGCAAAAAATCGGAACATCGAAGGATAAGTCCCAGACAGGAGCTGCCCCCACCTCATACTTGTGCTGCCCTGAGAGTCCCAGGGGAGCCCTACAAACTGACATCAGGAACCTGGACTGGTGAGTTTTCTTTCCCAGGGAAAAGAGCCGATGTTTGCGCTCCGAGTCCTGTGGCCCTGAGCGGGCAGCTGACTGCAAAAAATCGGAACATCGAAGGATAAGTCCCAGACAGGAGCTGCCCCCACCTCATACTTGTGCTGCCCTGAGAGTCCCAGGGGAGCCCTACAAACTGACATCAGGAACCTGGACTGGTGAGTTTTCTTTCCCAGGGAAAAGAGCCGATGTTTGCGCTCCGAGTCCTGTGGCCCTGAGTGGGCAGCTGACTGCAAAAAATCGGAACATCGAAGGATAAGTCCCAGACAGGAGCTGCCCCCACCTCATCCTTGTGCTGCCCTGAGAGTCCCAGGGGAGCCCTACAAACTGACATCAGGAACCTGGACTGGTGAGTTTTCTTTCCCAGGGAAAAGAGCCGATGTTTGCGCTCCGAGTCCTGTGGCCCTGAGCGGGCAGCTGAGTGCAAAAAATCGGAACATCGAAGGATAAGTCCCAGACAGGAGCTGCCCCCACCTCATACTTGTGCTGCCCTGAGAATCCCAGGAGAGCCCTACAAACTGACATCAGGAACCTGGACTGGTGAGTTTTCTTTCCCAGGGAAAAGAGCCGATGTTTGCGCTCCGAGTCCTGTGGCCCTGAGCGGGCAGCTGACTGCAAAAAATCGGAACATCGAAGGATAAGTCCCAGACAGGAGCTGCCCCCACCTCATACTTGTGCTGCCCTGAGAGTCCCAGGGGAGCCCTACAAACTGACATCAGGAACCTGGACTGGTGAGTTTTCTTTCCCAGGGAAAAGAGCCGATGTTTGCGCCCCGAGTCCTGTGGCCCTGAGTGGGCAGCTGAGTGCAAAAAATCGGAACATCAAAGGATAAGTCCCAGACAGGAGCTGCCCCCACCTCATACTTGTGCTGCCCTGAGAGTCCCAGGGGAGCCCTACAAACTGACATCAGGAACCTGGACTGGTGAGTTTTCTTTCCCAGGGAAAAGAGCCGATGTTTGCGCTCCGAGTCCTGTGGCCCTGAGCGGGCAGCTGAGTGCAAAAAATCGGAACATCGAAGGATAAGTCCCAGACAGGAGCTGCCCCCACCTCATACTTGTGCTGCCGTGAGAGTCCAAAAAGAGCCCTACAAACTGAAATCAGGAACCTGGACTGGTGAGTTTTCTTTCCCAGGGAAAAGAGCCGATGTTTGCGCTCCGAGTCCTGTGGCCCTGAGTGGGCAGCTGACTGCAAAAAATCGGAACATCGAAGGATAAGTCCCAGACAGGAGCTGCCCCCACCTCATCCTTGTGCTGCCCTGACAGTCCCAGGGGAGCCCTACAAACTGACATCAGGAACCTGGACTGGTGAGTTTTCTTTCCCAGGGAAAAGAGCCGCTGTTTGCGCTCCGAGTCCTATGGCCCTGAGCGGGCAGCTGAGTGCAAAAAATCGGAACATCGAAGGATAAGTCCCAGACAGGAGCTGCCCCCACCTCATACTTGTGCTGCCCTGAGAGTCCCAGGAGAGCCCTACAAACTGACATCAGGAACCTGGACTGGTGAGTTTTCTTTCCCAGGGAAAAGAGCCGATGTTTGCGCTCCGAGTCCTGTGGCCCTGAGCGGGCAGCTGACTGCAAAAAATCGGAACATTGAAGGATAATTCCCAGACAGGAGCTGCCCCCACCTCATACTTGTGCTGCCCTGAGAGTCCCAGAGGAGCCCTACAAACTGACATCAGGAACCTGGACTGGTGAGTTTTCTTTCCCAGGTAAATGAGCCGATGTTTGCACTCTGAGTCCTATGGCCCTGAGCGGGCAGCTGACTGCAAAAAATCGGAACATCGAAGGATAAGTCCCAGACAGGAGCTGCCCCCACCTCATACTTGTGCTGCCCTGAGAGTCCCAGGGGAGCCCTACAAACTGACATCAGGAACCTGGACTGGTGAGTTTTCTTTCCCAGGGAAAAGAGCCGATGTTTGCGCTCCGAGTCCTGTGGCCCTGAGCGGGCAGCTGAGTGCAAAAAATCGGAACATCGAAGGATAAGTCCCAGACAGGAGCTGCCCCCACCTCATACTTGTGCTGCCGTGAGAGTCCAAAAAGAGCCCTACAAACTGAAATCAGGAACCTGGACTGGTGAGTTTTCTTTCCTAGGGAAAAGAGCCGATGTTTGCGCTCCGAGTCCTGTGGCCCTGAGCCGGCAGCTGACTGCAAAAAATCCGAACATCGAAGGATAAGTCCCAGACAGGAGCTGCCCCCACCTCATCCTTGTGCTGCCCTGACAGTCCCAGGGGAGCCCTACAAACTGACATCAGGAACCTGGACTGGTGAGTTTTCTTTCCCAGGGAAAAGAGCCGATGTTTGCGCTCCGAGTCCTGTGGCCCTGAGCGGGCAGCTGAGTGCAAAAAATCGGAACATCGAAGGATAAGTCCCAGACAGGAGCTGCCCCCACCTCATACTTGTGCTGCCCTGAGAGTCCCAGGAGAGCCCTACAAACTGACATCAGGAACCTGGACTGGTGAGTTTTCTTTCCCAGGGAAAAGAGCCGATGTTTGCGCTCCGAGTCCTGTGGCCCTGAGCGGGTAGCTGAGTGCAAAAAATCGGAACATCGAAGGATAAGTCCCAGACAGGAGCTGCCCCCACCTCATACTTGTGCTGCCCTGAGAGTCCCAGGGGAGCCCTACAAACTGACATCAGGAACCTGGACTGGTGAGTTTTCTTTCCCAGGGAAAAGAGCCGATGTTTGCGCTCCGAGTCCTGTGGCCCTGAGCGGGCCGGTGACTGCAAAAAATCGGAACATCGAAGGATAAGTCCCAGACAGGAGCTGCCCCCACCTCATACTTGTGCTGCCCTGACAGTCCCAGGGGAGCCCTACAAACTGACATCAGGAACCTGGACTGGTGAGTTTTCTTTCCCAGGGAAAAGAGCCGATGTTTGCGCTCCGAGTCCTGTGGCCCTGAGCGGGCAGCTGACTGCAAAAAATCGGAACATCGAAGGATAAGTCCCAGACAGGAGCTGCCCCCACCTCATACTTGTGCTGCCCTGAGAGTCCCAGGGGAGCCCTACAAACTGACATCAGGAACCTGGACTGGTGAGTTTTCTTTCCCAGGGAAAAGAGCCGATGTTTGCGCTCCGAGTCCTGTGGCCCTGAGCGGGCAGCTGACTGCAAAAAATCGGAACATCGAAGGATAAGTCCCAGACAGGAGCTGCCCCCACCTCATACTTGTGCTGCCCTGAGAGTCCCAGGGGAGCCCTACAAACTGACATCAGGAACCTGGACTGGTGAGTTTTCTTTCCCAGGGAAAAGAGCCGATGTTTGCGCTCCGAGTCCTGTGGCCCTGAGTGGGCAGCTGACTGCAAAAAATCGGAACATCGAAGGATAAGTCCCAGACAGGAGCTGCCCCCACCTCATCCTTGTGCTGCCCTGAGAGTCCCAGGGGAGCCCTACAAACTGACATCAGGAACCTGGACTGGTGAGTTTTCTTTCCCAGGGAAAAGAGCCGATGTTTGCGCTCCGAGTCCTGTGGCCCTGAGCGGGCAGCTGAGTGCAAAAAATCGGAACATCGAAGGATAAGTCCCAGACAGGAGCTGCCCCCACCTCATACTTGTGCTGCCCTGAGAATCCCAGGAGAGCCCTACAAACTGACATCAGGAACCTGGACTGGTGAGTTTTCTTTCCCAGGGAAAAGAGCCGATGTTTGCGCTCCGAGTCCTGTGGCCCTGAGCGGGCAGCTGACTGCAAAAAATCGGAACATCGAAGGATAAGTCCCAGACAGGAGCTGCCCCCACCTCATACTTGTGCTGCCCTGAGAGTCCCAGGGGAGCCCTACAAACTGACATCAGGAACCTGGACTGGTGAGTTTTCTTTCCCAGGGAAAAGAGCCGATGTTTGCGCTCCGAGTCCTGTGGCCCTGAGCGGGCAGCTGAGTGCAAAAAATCGGAACATCGAAGGATAAGACGCAGACAGGAGCTGCCCCCACCTCATACTTGTGCTGCCGTGAGAGTCCAAAAAGAGCCCTACAAACTGAAATCAGGAACCTGGACTGGTGAGTTTTCTTTCCCAGGGAAAAGAGCCGATGTTTGCGCTCCGAGTCCTGTGGCCCTGAGTGGGCAGCTGACTGCAAAAAATCGGAACATCGAAGGATAAGTCCCAGACAGGAGCTGCCCCCACCTCATCCTTGTGCTGCCCTGACAGTCCCAGGGGAGCCCTACAAACTGACATCAGGAACCTGGACTGGTGAGTTTTCTTTCCCAGGGAAAAGAGCCGCTGTTTGCGCTCCGAGTCCTATGGCCCTGAGCGGGCAGCTGAGTGCAAAAAATCGGAACATCGAAGGATAAGTCCCAGACAGGAGCTGCCCCCACCTCATACTTGTGCTGCCCTGAGAGTCCCAGGAGAGCCCTACAAACTGACATCAGGAACCTGGACTGGTGAGTTTTCTTTCCCAGGGAAAAGAGCCGATGTTTGCGCTCCGAGTCCTGTGGCCCTGAGCGGGCAGCTGACTGCAAAAAATCGGAACATTGAAGGATAATTCCCAGACAGGAGCTGCCCCCACCTCATACTTGTGCTGCCCTGAGAGTCCCAGAGGAGCCCTACAAACTGACATCAGGAACCTGGACTGGTGAGTTTTCTTTCCCAGGTAAATGAGCCGATGTTTGCACTCTGAGTCCTATGGCCCTGAGCGGGCAGCTGACTGCAAAAAATCGGAACATCGAAGGATAAGTCCCAGACAGGAGCTGCCCCCACCTCATACTTGTGCTGCCCTGAGAGTCCCAGGGGAGCCCTACAAACTGACATCAGGAACCTGGACTGGTGAGTTTTCTTTCCCAGGGAAAAGAGCCGATGTTTGCGCTCCGAGTCCTGTGGCCCTGAGCGGGCAGCTGAGTGCAAAAAATCGGAACATCGAAGGATAAGTCCCAGACAGGAGCTGCCCCCACCTCATCCTTGTGCTGCCCTGACAGTCCCACGGGAGCCCTACAAACTGACATCAGGAACCTGGACTGGTGAGTTTTCTTTCCCAGGGAAAAGAGCCGATGTTTGCGCTCCGAGTCCTGTGGCCCTGAGCGGGCAGCTGAGTGCAAAAAATCGGAACATCAAAGGATAAGTCCCAGACAGGAGCTGCCCCCACCTCATACTTGTGCTGCCCTGAGAGTCCCAGGGGAGCCCTACAAACTGACATCAGGAACCTGGACTGGTGAGTTTTCTTTTCCAGGGAAAAGAGCCGATGTTTGCGCTCCGAGTCCTGTGGCCCTGAGCGGGCAGCTGAGTGCAAAAAATCGGAACATCGAAGGATAAGTCCCAGACAGGAGCTGCCCCCACCTCATACTTGTGCTGCCCTGAGAGTCCCAGGGGAGCCCTACAAACTGACATCAGGAACCTGGACTGGTGAGTTTTCTTTCCCAGGGAAAAGAGCCGATGTTTGCGCTCCGAGTCCTGTGGCCCTGAGCGGGCAGCTGACTGCAAAAAATCGGAACATCGAAGGATAAGTCCCAGACAGGAGCTGCCCCCACCTCATACTTGTGCTGCCCTGAGAGTCCCAGGGGAGCCCTACAAACTGACATCAGGAACCTGGACTGGTGAGTTTTCTTTCCCAGGGAAAAGAGCCGATGTTTGCGCTCCGAGTCCTGTGGCCCTGAGCGGGCAGCTGACTGCAAAAAATCGGAACATCGAAGGATAAGTCCCAGACAGGAGCTGCCCCCACCTCATCCTTGTGCTGCCCTGAGAGTCCCAGGGGAGCCCTACAAACTGACATCAGGAACCTGGACTGGTGAGTTTTCTTTCCCAGGGAAAAGAGCCGATGTTTGCGCTCCGAGTCCTGTGGCCCTGAGCGGGCAGCTGACTGCAAAAAATCGGAACATCGAAGGATAAGTCCCAGACAGGAGCTGCCCCCACCTCATACTTGTGCTGCCCTGAGAGTCCCAGGAGAGCCCTACAAACTGACATCAGGAACCTGGACTGGTGAGTTTTCTTTCCCAGGGAAAAGAGCCGATGTTTGCGCTCCGAGTCCTGTGGCTTTGAGCGGGCAGCTGACTGCAAAAAATCGGAACATCGAAGGATAAGTCCCAGACAGGAGCTGCCCCCACCTCATACTTGTGCTGCCCTGAGAGTCCCAGGGGAGCCCTACAAACTGACATCAGGAACCTGGACTGATGAGTTTTCTTTCCCAGGGAAAAGAGCCGATGTTTGCGCTCCGAGTCCTGTGGCCCTGAGCGGGCAGCTGAGTGCAAAAAATCGGAACATCGAAGGATAAGTCCCAGACAGGAGCTGCCCCCACCTCATACTTGTGCTGCCCTGAGAGTCCAAAAAGAACCCTACAAACTGACATCAGGAACCTGGACTGGTGAGTTTTCTTTCCCAGGGAAAAGAGCCGATGTTTGCGCTCCGAGTCCTGTGGCCCTGAGCGGGCAGCTGAGTGCAAAAAATCGGAACATCGAAGGATAAGTCCCAGACAGGAGCTGCCCCCACCTCATACTTGTGCTGCCCTGAGAGTCCCAGGGGAGCCCTACAAACTGACATCAGGAACCTGGACTGGTGAGTTTTCTTTCCCAGGGAAAAGAGCCGATGTTTGCGCTCCGAGTCCTGTGGCCCTGAGCGGGCAGCTGAGTGCAAAAAATCGGAACATCGAAGGATAAGTCCCAGACAGGAGCTGCCCCCACCTCATACTTGTGCTGCCCTGAGAGTCCCAGGGGAGCCCTACAAACTGACATCAGGAACCTGGACTGGTGAGTTTTCTTTTCCAGGGAAAAGAGCCGATGTTTGCGCTCCGAGTCCTGTGGCCCTGAGCGGGCAGCTGAGTGCAAAAAATCGGAACATCGAAGGATAAGTCCCAGACAGGAGCTGCCCCCACCTCATACTTGTGCTGCCCTGAGAGTCCCAGGGGAGCCCTACAAACTGACATCAGGAACCTGGACTGGTGAGTTTTCTTTCCCAGGGAAAAGAGCCGATGTTTGCGCTCCGAGTCCTGTGGCCCTGAGCGGGCCGGTGACTGCAAAAAATCGGAACATCGAAGGATAAGTCCCAGACAGGAGCTGCCCCCACCTCATACTTGTGCTGCCCTGACAGTCCCAGGGGAGCCCTACAAACTGACATCAGGAACCTGGACTGGTGAGTTTTCTTTCCCAGGGAAAAGAGCCGATGTTTGCGCTCCGAGTCCTGTGGCCCTGAGCGGGCAGCTGACTGCAAAAAATCGGAACATCGAAGGATAAGTCCCAGACAGGAGCTGCCCCCACCTCATACTTGTGCTGCCCTGAGAGTCCCAGGGGAGCCCTACAAACTGACATCAGGAACCTGGACTGGTGAGTTTTCTTTCCCAGGGAAAAGAGCCGATGTTTGCGCTCCGAGTCCTGTGGCCCTGAGCCGGCAGCTGACCGCAAAAAATCCGAACATCGAAGGATAAGTCCCAGACAGGAGCTGCCCCCACCTCATACTTGTGCTGCCCTGAGAGTCCCAGGGGAGCCCTACAAACTGACATCAGGAACCTGGACTGGTGAGTTTTCTTTCCCAGGGAAAAGAGCCGATGTTTGCGCCCCGAGTCCTGTGGCCCTGAGTGGGCAGCTGAGTGCAAAAAATCGGAACATCAAAGGATAAGTCCCAGACAGGAGCTGCCCCCACCTCATACTTGTGCTGCCCTGAGAGTCCCAGGGGAGCCCTACAAACTGACATCAGGAACCTGGACTGGTGAGTTTTCTTTCCCAGGGAAAAGAGCCGATGTTTGCGCTCCGAGTCCTGTGGCCCTGAGCGGGCAGCTGAGTGCAAAAAATCGGAACATCGAAGGATAAGTCCCAGACAGGAGCTGCCCCCACCTCATACTTGTGCTGCCGTGAGAGTCCAAAAAGAGCCCTACAAACTGAAATCAGGAACCTGGACTGGTGAGTTTTCTTTCCCAGGGAAAAGAGCCGATGTTTGCGCTCCGAGTCCTGTGGCCCTGAGCGGGCAGCTGACTGCAAAAAATCGGAACATCGAAGGATAAGTCCCAGACAGGAGCTGCCCCCACCTCATACTTGTGCTGCCCTGAGAGTCCCAGGGGAGCCCTACAAACTGACATCAGGAACCTGGACTGGTGAGTTTTCTTTCCCAGGGAAAAGAGCCGATGTTTGCGCTCCGAGTCCTGTGGCCCTGAGCGGGCAGCTGACTGCAAAAAATCGGAACATCGAAGGATAAGTCCCAGACAGGAGCTGCCCCCACCTCATACTTGTGCTGCCCTGAGAGTCCCAGGGGAGCCCTACAAACTGACATCAGGAACCTGGACTGGTGAGTTTTCTTTCCCAGGGAAAAGAGCCGATGTTTGCGCTCCGAGTCCTGTGGCCCTGAGTGGGCAGCTGACTGCAAAAAATCGGAACATCGAAGGATAAGTCCCAGACAGGAGCTGCCCCCACCTCATTCTTGTGCTGCCCTGAGAGTCCCAGGGGAGCCCTACAAACTGACATCAGGAACCTGGACTGGTGAGTTTTCTTTCCCAGGGAAAAGAGCCGATGTTTGCGCTCCGAGTCCTGTGGCCCTGAGCGGGCAGCTGAGTGCAAAAAATCGGAACATCGAAGGATAAGTCCCAGACAGGAGCTGCCCCCACCTCATACTTGTGCTGCCGTGAGAGTCCAAAAAGAGCCCTACAAACTGAAATCAGGAACCTGGACTGGTGAGTTTTCTTTCCCAGGGAAAAGAGCCGATGTTTGCGCTCCGAGTCCTGTGGCCCTGAGTGGGCAGCTGACTGCAAAAAATCGGAACATCGAAGGATAAGTCCCAGACAGGAGCTGCCCCCACCTCATCCTTGTGCTGCCCTGACAGTCCCAGGGGAGCCCTACAAACTGACATCAGGAACCTGGACTGGTGAGTTTTCTTTCCCAGGGAAAAGAGCCGATGTTTGCGCTCCGAGTCCTGTGGCCCTGAGCGGGCAGCTGAGTGCAAAAAATCGGAACATCGAAGGATAAGTCCCAGACAGGAGCTGCCCCCACCTCATACTTGTGCTGCCCTGAGAGTCCCAGGAGAGCCCTACAAACTGACATCAGGAACCTGGACTGGTGAGTTTTCTTTTCCAGGGAAAAGAGCCGATGTTTGCGCTCCGAGTCCTGTGGCCCTGAGCGGGCAGCTGACTGCAAAAAATCGGAACATTGAAGGATAATTCCCAGACAGGAGCTGCCCCCACCTCATACTTGTGCTGCCCTGAGAGTCCCAGAGGAGCCCTACAAACTGACATCAGGAACCTGGACTGGTGAGTTTTCTTTCCCAGGGAAATGAGCCGATGTTTGCACTCTGAGTCCTATGGCCCTGAGCGGGCAGCTGACTGCAAAAAATCGGAACATCGAAGGATAAGTCCCAGACAGGAGCTGCCCCCACCTCATACTTGTGCTGCCCTGAGAGTCCCAGGGGAGCCCTACAAACTGACATCAGGAACCTGGACTGGTGAGTTTTCTTTCCCAGGGAAAAGAGCCGATGTTTGCGCTCCGAGTCCTGTGGCCCTGAGCGGGCAGCTGAGTGCAAAAAATCGGAACATCGAAGGATAAGTCCCAGAAAGGAGCTGCCCCCACCTCATCCTTGTGCTGCCCTGACAGTCCCACGGGAGCCCTACAAACTGACATCAGGAACCTGGACTGGTGAGTTTTCTTTCCCAGGGAAAAGAGCCGATGTTTGCGCTCCGAGTCCTGTGGCCCTGAGCGGGCAGCTGAGTGCAAAAAATCGGAACATCAAAGGATAAGTCCCAGACAGGAGCTGCCCCCACCTCATACTTGTGCTGCCCTGAGAGTCCCAGGGGAGCCCTACAAACTGACATCAGGAACCTGGACTGGTGAGTTTTCTTTTCCAGGGAAAAGAGCCGATGTTTGCGCTCCGAGTCCTGTGGCCCTGAGCGGGCAGCTGAGTGCAAAAAATCGGAACATCGAAGGATAAGTCCCAGACAGGAGCTGCCCCCACCTCATACTTGTGCTGCCCTGAGAGTCCCAGGGGAGCCCTACAAACTGACATCAGGAACCTGGACTGGTGAGTTTTCTTTCCCAGGGAAAAGAGCCGATGTTTGCGCTCCGAGTCCTGTGGCCCTGAGCGGGCCGGTGACTGCAAAAAATCGGAACATCGAAGGATAAGTCCCAGACAGGAGCTGCCCCCACCTCATACTTGTGCTGCCCTGAGAGTCCCAGGGGAGCCCTACAAACTGACATCAGGAACCTGGACTGGTGAGTTTTCTTTCCCAGGGAAAAGAGCCGATGTTTGCGCTCCGAGTCCTGTGGCCCTGAGCGGGCAGCTGACTGCAAAAAATCGGAACATCGAAGGATAAGTCCCAGACAGGAGCTGCCCCCACCTCATCCTTGTGCTGCCCTGAGAGTCCCAGGGGAGCCCTACAAACTGAAATCAGGAACCTGGACTGGTGAGTTTTCTTTCCCAGGGAAAAGAGCCGATGTTTGCGCTCCGAGTCCTGTGGCCCTGAGCGGGCAGCTGAGTGCAAAAAATCGGAACATCGAAGGATAAGTCCCAGACAGGAGCTGCCCCCACCTCATACTTGTGCTGCCCTGAGAGTCCCAGGAGAGCCCTACAAACTGACATCAGGAACCTGGACTGGTGAGTTTTCTTTCCCAGGGAAAAGAGCCGATGTTTGCGCTCCGAGTCCTGTGGCTTTGAGCGGGCAGCTGACTGCAAAAAATCGGAACATCGAAGGATAAGTCCCAGACAGGAGCTGCCCCCACCTCATACTTGTGCTGCCCTGAGAGTCCCAGGGGAGCCCTACAAACTGACATCAGGAACCTGGACTGATGAGTTTTCTTTCCCAGGGAAAAGAGCCGATGTTTGCGCTCCGAGTCCTATGGCCCTGAGCGGGCAGCTGACTGCAAAAAATCGGAACATCGAAGGATAAGTCCCAGACAGGAGCTGCCCCCACCTCATACTTGTGCTGCCCTGAGAGTCCCAGGGGAGCCCTACAAACTGACATCAGGAACCTGGACTGGTGAGTTTTCTTTCCCAGGGAAAAGAGCCGATGTTTGCGCTCCGAGTCCTGTGGCCCTGAGCGGGCAGCTGAGTGCAAAAAATCGGAACATCGAAGGATAAGTCCCAGACAGGAGCTGCCCCCACCTCATCCTTGTGCTGCCCTGACAGTCCCACGGGAGCCCTACAAACTGACATCAGGAACCTGGACTGGTGAGTTTTCTTTCCCAGGGAAAAGAGCCGATGTTTGCGCTCCGAGTCCTGTGGCCCTGAGCGGGCAGCTGAGTGCAAAAAATCGGAACATCAAAGGATAAGTCCCAGACAGGAGCTGCCCCCACCTCATACTTGTGCTGCCCTGAGAGTCCCAGGGGAGCCCTACAAACTGACATCAGGAACCTGGACTGGTGAGTTTTCTTTTCCAGGGAAAAGAGCCGATGTTTGCGCTCCGAGTCCTGTGGCCCTGAGCGGGCAGCTGACTGCAAAAAATCGGAACATCGAAGGATAAGTCCCAGACAGGAGCTGCCCCCACCTCATACTTGTGCTGCCCTGAGAGTCCCAGGGGAGCCCTACAAACTGACATCAGGAACCTGGACTGGTGAGTTTTCTTTCCCAGGGAAAAGAGCCGATGTTTGCGCTCCGAGTCCTGTGGCCCTGAGCGGGCCGGTGACTGCAAAAAATCGGAACATCGAAGGATAAGTCCCAGACAGGAGCTGCCCCCACCTCATACTTGTGCTGCCCTGAGAGTCCCAGGGGAGCCCTACAAACTGACATCAGGAACCTGGACTGGTGAGTTTTCTTTCCCAGGGAAAAGAGCCGATGTTTGCGCTCCGAGTCCTGTGGCCCTGAGCGGGCAGCTGACTGCAAAAAATCGGAACATCGAAGGATAAGTCCCAGACAGGAGCTGCCCCCACCTCATCCTTGTGCTGCCCTGAGAGTCCCAGGGGAGCCCTACAAACTGAAATCAGGAACCTGGACTGGTGAGTTTTCTTTCCCAGGGAAAAGAGCCGATGTTTGCGCTCCGAGTCCTGTGGCCCTGAGCGGGCAGCTGAGTGCAAAAAATCGGAACATCGAAGGATAAGTCCCAGACAGGAGCTGCCCCCACCTCATACTTGTGCTGCCCTGAGAGTCCCAGGAGAGCCCTACAAACTGACATCAGGAACCTGGACTGGTGAGTTTTCTTTCCCAGGGAAAAGAGCCGATGTTTGCGCTCCGAGTCCTGTGGCTTTGAGCGGGCAGCTGACTGCAAAAAATCGGAACATCGAAGGATAAGTCCCAGACAGGAGCTGCCCCCACCTCATACTTGTGCTGCCCTGAGAGTCCCAGGGGAGCCCTACAAACTGACATCCGGAACCTGGACTGATGAGTTTTCTTTCCCAGGGAAAAGAGCCGATGTTTGCGCTCCGAGTCCTGTGGCCCTGAGCGGGCAGCTGAGTGCAAAAAATCGGAACATCGAAGGATAAGTCCCAGACAGGAGCTGCCCCCACCTCATACTTGTGCTGCCCTGAGAGTCCAAAAAGAACCCTACAAACTGACATCAGGAACCTGGACTGGTGAGTTTTCTTTCCCAGGGAAAAGAGCCGATGTTTGCGCTCCGAGTCCTGTGGCCCTGAGCGGGCAGCTGAGTGCAAAAAATCGGAACATCGAAGGATAAGTCCCAGACAGGAGCTGCCCCCACCTCATACTTGTGCTGCCCTGAGAGTCCCAGGGGAGCCCTACAAACTGACATCAGGAACCTGGACTGGTGAGTTTTCTTTCCCAGGGAAAAGAGCCGATGTTTGCGCTCCGAGTCCTGTGGCCCTGAGCGGGCAGCTGAGTGCAAAAAATCGGAACATCGAAGGATAAGTCCCAGACAGGAGCTGCCCCCACCTCATACTTGTGCTGCCCTGAGAGTCCCAGGGGAGCCCTACAAACTGACATCAGGAACCTGGACTGGTGAGTTTTCTTTTCCAGGGAAAAGAGCCGATGTTTGCGCTCCGAGTCCTGTGGCCCTGAGCGGGCAGCTGAGTGCAAAAAATCGGAACATCGAAGGATAAGTCCCAGACAGGAGCTGCCCCCACCTCATACTTGTGCTGCCCTGAGAGTCCCAGGGGAGCCCTACAAACTGACATCAGGAACCTGGACTGGTGAGTTTTCTTTCCCAGGGAAAAGAGCCGATGTTTGCGCTCCGAGTCCTGTGGCCCTGAGCGGGCCGGTGACTGCAAAAAATCGGAACATCGAAGGATAAGTCCCAGACAGGAGCTGCCCCCACCTCATACTTGTGCTGCCCTGACAGTCCCAGGGGAGCCCTACAAACTGACATCAGGAACCTGGACTGGTGAGTTTTCTTTCCCAGGGAAAAGAGCCGATGTTTGCGCTCCGAGTCCTGTGGCCCTGAGCGGGCAGCTGACTGCAAAAAATCGGAACATCGAAGGATAAGTCCCAGACAGGAGCTGCCCCCACCTCATACTTGTGCTGCCCTGAGAGTCCCAGGGGAGCCCTACAAACTGACATCAGGAACCTGGACTGGTGAGTTTTCTTTCCCAGGGAAAAGAGCCGATGTTTGCGCTCCGAGTCCTGTGGCCCTGAGCGGGCAGCTGACTGCAAAAAATCGGAACATCGAAGGATAAGTCCCAGACAGGAGCTGCCCCCACCTCATACTTGTGCTGCCCTGAGAGTCCCAGGGGAGCCCTACAAACTGACATCAGGAACCTGGACTGGTGAGTTTTCTTTCCCAGGGAAAAGAGCCGATGTTTGCGCCCCGAGTCCTGTGGCCCTGAGTGGGCAGCTGAGTGCAAAAAATCGGAACATCAAAGGATAAGTCCCAGACAGGAGCTGCCCCCACCTCATACTTGTGCTGCCCTGAGAGTCCCAGGGGAGCCCTACAAACTGACATCAGGAACCTGGACTGGTGAGTTTTCTTCCCAGGGAAAAGAGCCGATGTTTGCGCTCCGAGTCCTGTGGCCCTGAGCGGGCAGCTGAGTGCAAAAAATCGGAACATCGAAGGATAAGTCCCAGACAGGAGCTGCCCCCACCTCATACTTGTGCTGCCGTGAGAGTCCAAAAAGAGCCCTACAAACTGAAATCAGGAACCTGGACTGGTGAGTTTTCTTTCCCAGGGAAAAGAGCCGATGTTTGCGCTCCGAGTCCTGTGGCCCTGAGCGGGCAGCTGACTGCAAAAAATCGGAACATCGAAGGATAAGTCCCAGACAGGAGCTGCCCCCACCTCATACTTGTGCTGCCCTGAGAGTCCCAGGGGAGCCCTACAAACTGACATCAGGAACCTGGACTGGTGAGTTTTCTTTCCCAGGGAAAAGAGCCGATGTTTGCGCTCCGAGTCCTGTGGCCCTGAGCGGGCAGCTGACTGCAAAAAATCGGAACATCGAAGGATAAGTCCCAGACAGGAGCTGCCCCCACCTCATACTTGTGCTGCCCTGAGAGTCCCAGGGGAGCCCTACAAACTGACATCAGGAACCTGGACTGGTGAGTTTTCTTTCCCAGGGAAAAGAGCCGATGTTTGCGCTCCGAGTCCTGTGGCCCTGAGTGGGCAGCTGACTGCAAAAAATCGGAACATCGAAGGATAAGTCCCAGACAGGAGCTGCCCCCACCTCATCCTTGTGCTGCCCTGAGAGTCCCAGGGGAGCCCTACAAACTGACATCAGGAACCTGGACTGGTGAGTTTTCTTTCCCAGGGAAAAGAGCCGATGTTTGCGCTCCGAGTCCTGTGGCCCTGAGCGGGCAGCTGAGTGCAAAAAATCGGAACATCGAAGGATAAGTCCCAGACAGGAGCTGCCCCCACCTCATACTTGTGCTGCCCTGAGAGTCCCAGGAGAGCCCTACAAACTGACATCAGGAACCTGGACTGGTGAGTTTTCTTTCCCAGGGAAAAGAGCCGATGTTTGCGCTCCGAGTCCTGTGGCCCTGAGCGGGCAGCTGACTGCAAAAAATCGGAACATCGAAGGATAAGTCCCAGACAGGAGCTGCCCCCACCTCATACTTGTGCTGCCCTGAGAGTCCCAGGGGAGCCCTACAAACTGACATCAGGAACCTGGACTGGTGAGTTTTCTTTCCCAGGGAAAAGAGCCGATGTTTGCGCTCCGAGTCCTGTGGCCCTGAGCGGGCAGCTGAGTGCAAAAAATCGGAACATCGAAGGATAAGTCCCAGACAGGAGCTGCCCCCAGCTCATACTTGTGCTGCCCTGAGAGTCCCAGGGGAGCCCTACAAACTGACATCAGGAACCTGGACTGGTGAGTTTTCTTTCCCAGGGAAAAGAGCCGATGTTTGCGCTCCGAGTCCTGTGGCCCTGAGCGGGCAGCTGAGTGCAAAAAATCGGAACATCGAAGGATAAGTCCCAGACAGGAGCTGCCCCCACCTCATACTTGTGCTGCCGTGAGAGTCCAAAAAGAGCCCTACAAACTGAAATCAGGAACCTGGACTGGTGAGTTTTCTTTCCCAGGGAAAAGAGCCGATGTTTGCGCTCCGAGTCCTGTGGCCCTGAGTGGGCAGCTGACTGCAAAAAATCGGAACATCGAAGGATAAGTCCCAGACAGGAGCTGCCCCCACCTCATCCTTGTGCTGCCCTGAGAGTCCCAGGGGAGCCCTACAAACTGACATCAGGAACCTGGACTGGTGAGTTTTCTTTCCCAGGGAAAAGAGCCGATGTTTGCGCTCCGAGTCCTGTGGCCCTGAGCGGGCAGCTGAGTGCAAAAAATCAGAACATCGAAGGATAAGTCCCAGACAGGAGCTGCCCCCACCTCATACTTGTGCTGCCCTGAGAGTCCCAGGAGAGCCCTACAAACTGACATCAGGAACCTGGACTGGTGAGTTTTCTTTCCCAGGGAAAAGAGCCGATGTTTGCGCTCCGAGTCCTGTGGCCCTGAGCGGGCAGCTGACTGCAAAAAATCGGAACATTGAAGGATAATTCCCAGACAGGAGCTGCCCCCACCTCATACTTGTGCTGCCCTGAGAGTCCCAGGGGAGCCCTACAAACTGACATCAGGAACCTGGACTGGTGAGTTTTCTTTCCCAGGTAAATGAGCCGATGTTTGCACTCTGAGTCCTATGGCCCTGAGCGGGCAGCTGACTGCAAAAAATCGGAACATCGAAGGATAAGTCCCAGACAGGAGCTGCCCCCACCTCATACTTGTGCTGCCCTGAGAGTCCCAGGGGAGCCCTACAAACTGACATCAGGAACCTGGACTGGTGAGTTTTCTTTCCCAGGGAAAAGAGCCGATGTTTGCGCTCCGAGTCCTGTGGCCCTGAGCGGGCAGCTGAGTGCAAAAAATCGGAACATCGAAGGATAAGTCCCAGAAAGGAGCTGCCCCCACCTCATCCTTGTGCTGCCCTGACAGTCCCACGGGAGCCCTACAAACTGACATCAGGAACCTGGACTGGTGAGTTTTCTTTTCCAGGGAAAAGAGCCGATGTTTGCGCTCCGAGTCCTGTGGCCCTGAGCGGGCAGCTGAGTGCAAAAAATCGGAACATCAAAGGATAAGTCCCAGACAGGAGCTGCCCCCACCTCATACTTGTGCTGCCCTGAGAGTCCCAGGGGAGCCCTACAAACTTACATCAGGAACCTGGACTGGTGAGTTTTCTTTTCCAGGGAAAAGAGCCGATGTTTGCGCTCCGAGTCCTGTGGCCCTGAGCGGGCAGCTGAGTGCAAAAAATCGGAACATCGAAGGATAAGTCCCAGACAGGAGCTGCCCCCACCTCATACTTGTGCTGCCCTGAGAGTCCCAGGGGAGCCCTACAAACTGACATCAGGAACCTGGACTGGTGAGTTTTCTTTCCCAGGGAAAAGAGCCGATGTTTGCGCTCCGAGTCCTGTGGCCCTGAGCGGGCCGGTGACTGCAAAAAATCGGAACATCGAAGGATAAGTCCCAGACAGGAGCTGCCCCCACCTCATACTTGTGCTGCCCTGAGAGTCCCAGGGGAGCCCTACAAACTGACATCAGGAACCTGGACTGGTGAGTTTTCTTTCCCAGGGAAAAGAGCCGATGTTTGCGCTCCGAGTCCTGTGGCCCTGAGCGGGCAGCTGACTGCAAAAAATCGGAACATCGAAGGATAAGTCCCAGACAGGAGCTGCCCCCACCTCATCCTTGTGCTGCCCTGAGAGTCCCAGGGGAGCCCTACAAACTGAAATCAGGAACCTGGACTGGTGATTTTTCTTTCCCAGGGAAAAGAGCCGATGTTTGCGCTCCGAGTCCTGTGGCCCTGAGCGGGCAGCTGAGTGCAAAAAATCGGAACATCGAAGGATAAGTCCCAGACAGGAGCTGCCCCCACCTCATACTTGTGCTGCCCTGAGAGTCCCAGGAGAGCCCTACAAACTGACATCAGGAACCTGGACTGGTGAGTTTTCTTTCCCAGGGAAAAGAGCCGATGTTTGCGCTCCGAGTCCTGTGGCTTTGAGCGGGCAGCTGACTGCAAAAAATCGGAACATCGAAGGATAAGTCCCAGACAGGAGCTGCCCCCACCTCATACTTGTGCTGCCCTGAGAGTCCCAGGGGAGCCCTACAAACTGACATCAGGAACCTGGACTGATGAGTTTTCTTTCCCAGGGAAAAGAGCCGATGTTTGCGCTCCGAGTCCTGTGGCCCTGAGCGGGCAGCTGAGTGCAAAAAATTGGAACATCGAAGGATAAGTCCCAGACAGGAGCTGCCCCCACCTCATACTTGTGCTGCCCTGAGAGTCCAAAAAGAGCCCTACAAACTGACATCAGGAACCTGGACTGGTGAGTTTTCTTTCCCAGGGAAAAGAGCCGATGTTTGCGCTCCGAGTCCTGTGGCCCTGAGCGGGCAGCTGAGTGCAAAAAATCGGAACATCGAAGGATAAGTCCCAGACAGGAGCTGCCCCCACCTCATACTTGTGCTGCCCTGAGAGTCCCAGGGGAGCCCTACAAACTGACATCAGGAACCTGGACTGGTGAGTTTTCTTTCCCAGGGAAAAGAGCCGATGTTTGCGCTCCGAGTCCTGTGGCCCTGAGCGGGCAGCTGAGTGCAAAAAATCGGAACATCGAAGGATAAGTCCCAGACAGGAGCTGCCCCCACCTCATACTTGTGCTGCCCTGAGAGTCCCAGGGGAGCCCTACAAACTGACATCAGGAACCTGGACTGGTGAGTTTTCTTTTCCAGGGAAAAGAGCCGATGTTTGCGCTCCGAGTCCTGTGGCCCTGAGCGGGCAGCTGAGTGCAAAAAATCGGAACATCGAAGGATAAGTCCCAGACAGGAGCTGCCCCCACCTCATACTTGTGCTGCCCTGACAGTCCCACGGGAGCCCTACAAATTGACATCAGGAACCTGGACTGGTGAGTTTTCTTTCCCAGGGAAAAGAGCCGATGTTTGCGCTCCGAGTCCTGTGGCCCTGAGCGGGCAGCTGAGTGCAAAAAATCGGAACATCGAAGGATAAGTCCCAGACAGGAGCTGCCCCCACCTCATACTTCTGCTGCACTGACAGTCCCACGGGAGCCCTACAAACTGACATCAGGAACCTGGACTGGTGAGTTTTTTTTCCCAGGGGAAAGAGCCGATGTTTGCGCTCCGAGTCCTGTGGCCCTGAGCAGGCAGCTGAGTGCAAAAAATCGGAACATCGAAGGATAAGTCCCAGACAGGAGCTGCCCCCACCTCATCCTTGTGCTGCCCTGAGAGTCCCTGGGGAGCCCTACAAACTGACATCAGGAACCTGGACTGGTGAGTTTTCTTTCCCAGGGAAAAGAGCCGATGTTTGCGCTCCGAGTCCTGTGGCTTTGAGCGGGCAGCTGAGTGCAAAAAATCCGAACATCGAAGGATAAGTCCCAGACAGGAGCTGCCCCCACCTCATACTTGTGCTGCCCTGAGAGTCCCAGGGGAGCCCTACAAACTGACATCAGGAACCTGGACTGGTGAGTTTTCTTTCCCAGGGAAAAGAGCCGATGTTTGCGCTCCGAGTCCTGTGGCCCTGAGCGGGCAGCTGACTGCAAAAATCGGAACATAGAAGGATAAGTCCCAGACAGGAGCTGCCCCCACCTCATACTTGTGCTGCACTGACAGTCCCAGGAGAGCCCTACAAACTGACATCAGGAACCTGGACTGGTGAGTTTTCTTTCCCAGGGAAAAGAGCCGATGTTTGCGCTCCGAGTCCTGTGGCCCTGAGCGGGCAGCTGAGTGCAAAAAATCGGAACATCGAAGGATAAGTCCCAGACAGGAGCTGCCCCCACCTCATACTTGTGCTGCCCTGAGAGTCCCAGGGGAGCCCTACAAACTGACATCAGGAACCTGGACTGGTGAGTTTTCTTTCCCAGGGAAAAGAGCCGATGTTTGCGCCCCGAGTCCTGTGGCCCTGAGTGGGCAGCTGAGTGCAAAAAATCGGAACATCAAAGGATAAGTCCCAGACAGGAGCTGCCCCCACCTCATACTTGTGCTGCCCTGAGAGTCCCAGGGGAGCCCTACAAACTGACATCAGGAACCTGGACTGGTGAGTTTTCTTTCCCAGGGAAAAGAGCCGATGTTTGCGCTCCGAGTCCTGTGGCCCTGAGCGGGCAGCTGAGTGCAAAAAATCGGAACATCGAAGGATAAGTCCCAGACAGGAGCTGCCCCCACCTCATACTTGTGCTGCCCTGACAGTCCCAGGGGAGCCCTACAAACTGACATCAGGAACCTGGACTGGTGAGTTTTCTTTCCCAGGGAAAAGAGCCGATGTTTGCGCTCCGAGTCCTGTGGCCCTGAGCGGGCAGCTGGGTGCAAAAAATCGGAACATCGAAGGATAAGTCCCAGACAGGAGCTGCCCCCACCTCATACTTGTGCTGCCCTGAGAGTCCCAGGGGAGCCCTACAAACTGACATCAGGAACCTGGACTGGTGAGTTTTCTTTCCCAGGGAAAAGAGCCGATGTTTGCGCTCCGAGTCCTGTGGCCCTGAGCGGGCCGGTGACTGCAAAAAATCGGAACATCGAAGGATAAGTCCCAGACAGGAGCTGCCCCCACCTCATACTTGTGCTGCCCTGAGAGTCCCAGGGGAGCCCTACAAACTGACATCAGGAACCTGGACTGGTGAGTTTTCTTTCCCAGGGAAAAGAGCCGATGTTTGCGCCCCGAGTCCTGTGGCCCTGAGTGGGCAGCTGAGTGCAAAAAATCGGAACATCAAAGGATAAGTCCCAGACAGGAGCTGCCCCCACCTCATACTTGTGCTGCCCTGAGAGTCCCAGGGGAGCCCTACAAACTGACATCAGGAACCTGGACTGGTGAGTTTTCTTTCCCAGGGAAAAGAGCCGATGTTTGCGCTCCGAGTCCTGTGGCCCTGAGCGGGCAGCTGAGTGCAAAAAATCGGAACATCGAAGGATAAGTCCCAGACAGGAGCTGCCCCCACCTCAAACTTGTGCTGCCCTGAGAGTCCAAAAAGAGCCCTACAAACTGAAATCAGGAACCTGGACTGGTGAGTTTTCTTTTCCAGGGAAAAGAGCCGATGTTTGCGCTCCGAGTCCTGTGGCCCTGAGCGGGCAGCTGACTGCAAAAAATCGGAACATCGAAGGATAAGTCCCAGACAGGAGCTGCCCCCACCTCATACTTGTGCTGCCCTGAGAGTCCCAGGGGAGCCCTACAAACTGACATCAGGAACCTGGACTGGTGAGTTTTCTTTCCCAGGGAAAAGAGCCGATGTTTGCGCTCCGAGTCCTGTGGCCCTGAGCGGGCAGCTGAGTGCAAAAAATCGGAACATCGAAGGATAAGTCCCAGACAGGAGCTGCCCCCACCTCATCCTTGTGCTGCCCTGAGAGTCCCAGGGGAGCCCTACAAACTGACATCAGGAACCTGGACTGGTGAGTTTTCTTTCCCAGGGAAAAGAGCCGATGTTTGCGCTCCGAGTCCTGTGGCCCTGAGCGGGCAGCTGAGTGCAAAAAATCGGAACATCGAAGGATAAGTCCCAGAAAGGAGCTGCCCCCACCTCATACTTGTGCTCCCCTGACAGTCCCGGGGGAGCCCTACAAACTGACATCAGGAACCTGGACTGGTGAGTTTTCTTTCCCAGGGAAAAGAGCCGATGTTTGTGCCCCGAGTCCTGTGGCCCTGAGCAGGCAGCTGACTGCAAAAAATCCGAACATCGAAGGATAAGTCCCAGACAGGAGCTGCCCCCACCTCATACTTGTGCTGCCCTGAGAGTCCAAAAAGAGCCCTACAAACTGACATCAGGAACCTGGACTGGTGAGTTTTCTTTCCCAGGGAAAAGAGCCGATGTTTGCGCTCCGAGTCCTGTGGCCCTGAGCGGGCAGCTGAGTGCAAAAAATCGGAACATCGAAGGATAAGTCCCAGACAGGAGCTGCCCCCACCTCATACTTGTGCTGCCCTGACAGTCCCTGGGGAGCCCTACAAACTGACATCAGGAACCTGGACTGGTGAGTTTTCTTTCCCAGGGAAAAGAGCCGATGTTTGCGCTCCGAGTCCTGTGGCCCTGAGCGGGCAGGTGACTGCAAAAAATCCGAACATCGAAGGATAAGTCCCAGACAGGAGCTGCCCCCACCTCATAATTGTGCTGTCCGGAGCCTCCCAGGGGAGCCCTACAAACTGACATCAGGAACCTGGACTGGTGAGTTTTCTTTCCCAGGGAAAAGAGCCGATGTTTGCGCTCCGAGTCCTGTGGCCCTGAGCGGGCAGCTGAGTGCAAAAAATCGGAACATCGAAGGATAAGTCCCAGACAGGAGCTGCCCCCACCTCATACTTGTGCTGCCCTGAGAGTCCCAGGGGAGCCCTACAAACTGACATCAGGAACCTGGACTGGTGAGTTTTCTTTCCCAGGGATAAGAGCCGATGTTTGCGCTCCGAGTCCTGTGGCCCTGAGCGGGCAGCTGAGTGCAAAAAATCGGAACATTGAAGGATAAGTCCCAGACAGGAGCTGCCCCCACCTCATACTTGTGCTGCCCTGAGAGTCCCAGGGGAGCCCTACAAACTGACATCAGGAACCTGGACTGGTGAGTTTTCTTTCCCAGGGAAAAGAGCCGATGTTTGCACTCCGAGTCCTGTGGCCCTGATTGGGCAGCAGACTGCAAAAATCGGAACATCGAAGGATAAGTCCCAGACAGGAGCTGCCCCCACCTCATACTTGTGCTGCACTGACAGTCCCAGGAGAGCCCTACAAACTGACATCAGGAACCTGGACTGGTGAGTTTTCTTTCCCAGGGAAAAGAGCCAATGTTTGCGCTCCGAGTCCCGTGGCCCTGAGCGGGCAGCTGAGTGCAAAAAATCGGAACATCGAAGGATAAGTCCCAGACAGGAGCTGCCCCCACCTCATACTTGTGCTGCCCTGAGAGTCCCTGGGGAGCCCTACAAACTGACATCAGGAACCTGGACTGGTGAGTTTTCTTTCCCAGGGAAAAGAGCCGATGTTTGCGCCCCGAGTCCTGTGGCCCTGAGCGGGCAGCTGACTGCAAAAAATCGGAACATCGAAGGATAAGTCCCAGACAGGAGCTGCCCCCACCTCATACTTGTGCTGCCCTGAGAGTCCCAGGGGAGCCCTACAAACTGACATCAGGAACCTGGACTGGTGAGTTTTCTTTCCCAGGGAAAAGAGCCGATGTTTGCGCCCCGAGTCCTGTGGCCCTGAGTGGGCAGCTGAGTGCAAAAAATCGGAACATCGAAGGATAAGTCCCAGACAGGAGCTGCCCCCACCTCATACTTGTGCTGCCCTGAGAGTCCCAGGGGAGCCCTACAAACTGACATCAGGAACCTGGACTGGTGAGTTTTCTTTCCCAGGGAAAAGAGCCGATGTTTGCGCTCCGAGTCCTGTGGCCCTGAGCGGGCAGCTGAGTGCAAAAAATCGGAACATCGAAGGATAAGTCCCAGACAGGAGCTGCCCCCACCTCATACTTGTGCTGCCCTGAGAGTCCAAAAAGAGCCCTACAAACTGACATCAGGAACCTGGACTGGTGAGTTTTCTTTCCCAGGGAAAAGAGCCGATGTTTGCACTCCGAGTCCTGTGGCCCTGAGTGGGCAGCAGACTGCAAAAATCGGAACATCGAAGGATAAGTCCCAGACAGGAGCTGCCCCCACCTCATACTTGTGCTGCACTGACAGTCCCAGGAGAGCCCTACAAACTGACATCAGGAACCTGGACTGGTGAGTTTTCTTTCCCAGGGAAAAGAGCCGATGTTTGCGCTCCGAGTCCTGTGGCCCTGAGCGGGCAGCTGACTGCAAAAAATCCGAACATCGAAGGATAAGTCCCAGACAGGAGCTGCCCCCACCTCATCCTTGTGCTGCCCTGAGAGTCCCAGGGGAGCCCTACAAACTGACATCAGGAACCTGGACTGGTGAGTTTTCTTTCCCAGGGAAAATAGCCGATGTTTGCGCTCCGAGTCCTGTGGCTTTGAGCGGGCAGCTGACTGCAAAAAATCCGAACATCGAAGGATAAGTCCCAGACAGGAGCTGCCCCCACCTCATACTTGTGCTGCCCTGAGAGTCCCAGGGGAGCCCTACAAACTGACATCAGGAACCTGGACTGGTGAGTTTTCTTTCCCAGGGAAAAGAGCCGATGTTTGCGCCCCGAGTCCTGTGGCCCTGAGTGGGCAGCTGAGTGCAAAAAATCGGAACATCGAAGGATAAGTCCCAGACAGGAGCTGCCCCCACCTCATACTTGTGCTGCCCTGAGAGTCCCAGGGGAGCCCTACAAACTGACATCAGGAACCTGGACTGGTGAGTTTTCTTTCCCAGGGAAAAGAGCCGATGTTTGCGCTCCGAGTCCTGTGGCCCTGAGCGGGCAGCTGAGTGCAAAAAATCGGAACATCGAAGGATAAGTCCCAGACAGGAGCTGCCCCCACCTCATACTTGTGCTGCCCTGAGTGTCCCTGGGGAGCCCTACAAACTGACATCAGGAACCTGGACTGGTGAGTTTTCTTTCCCAGGGAAAAGAGCCGATGTTTGCGCTCCGAGTCCTGTGGCCCTGAGCGGGCAGCTGACTGAAAAAATCGGAACATCGAAGGATAAGTCCCAGACAGGAGCTGCCCCCACCTCATACTTGTGCTGCCCTGAGAGTCCCAGGGGAGCCCTACAAACTGACATCAGGAACCTGGACTGGTGAGTTTTCTTTCCCAGGGAAAAGAGCCGATGTTTGCGCTCCGAGTCCTGTGGCCCTGAGTGGGCAGCTGACTGCAAAAAATCGGAACATCGAAGGATAAGTCCCAGACAGGAGCTGCCACCACCTCATACTTGTGCTGCCCTGAGAGTCCCAGGGGAGCCCTACAAACTGACATCAGGAACCTGGACTGGTGAGTTTTCTTTCCCAGGGAAAAGAGCCGATGTTTGCGCTCCGAGTCCTGTGGCCCTGAGCGGGCCGGTGACTGCAAAAAATCGGAACATCGAAGGATAAGTCCCAGACAGGAGCTGCCCCCACCTCATACTTGTGCTGCCCCGACAGTCCCACGGGAGCCCTACAAATTGACATCAGGAACCTGGACTGGTGAGTTTTCTTTCCCAGGGAAAAGAGCCGATGTTTGCGCTCCGAGTCCTGTGGCCCTGAGCGGGCAGCTGAGTGCAAAAAATCGGAACATCGAAGGATAAGTCCCAGACAGGAGCTGCCCCCACCTCATAGTTCTGTTGCACTGACAGTCCCACGGGAGCCCTACAAACTGACATCAGGAACCTGGACTGGTGAGTTTTTTTTCCCAGGGGAAAGAGCCGATGTTTGCGCCCCGAGTCCTGTGGCCCTGAGCAGGCAGATGACTGCAAAAATCCGAACATCGAAGGATAAGTCCCAGGCAGGAGCTGCCCCCACCTCATACTTGTGCTGCACTGACAGTCCCAGGAGAGCCCTACAAACTGACATCAGGAACCTGGACTGGTGAGTTTTCTTTCCCAGGGAAAAGAGCCGATGTTTGCGCTCCGAGTCCTGTGGCCCTGAGCAGGCAGCTGAGTGCAAAAAATCGGAACATCGAAGGATAAGTCCCAGACAGGAGCTGCCCCCACCTCATCCTTGTGCTGCCCTGACAGTCCCAGGGGAGCCCTACAAACTGACATCAGGAACCTGGACTGGTGAGTTTTCTTTCCCAGGGAAAAGAGCCGATGTTTGCACTCCGAGTCCTGTGGCCCTGATTGGGCAGCAGACTGCAAAAATCGGAACATCGAAGGATAAGTCCCAGACAGGAGCTGCCCCCACCTCATACTTGTGCTGCACTGACAGTCCCAGGAGAGCCCTACAAACTGACATCAGGAACCTGGACTGGTGAGTTTTCTTTCCCAGGGAAAAGAGCCAATGTTTGCGCTCCGAGTCCCGTGGCCCTGAGCGGGCAGCTGAGTGCAAAAAATCGGAACATCGAAGGATAAGTCCCAGACAGGAGCTGCCCCCACCTCATACTTGTGCTGCCCTGAGAGTCCCTGGGGAGCCCTACAAACTGACATCAGGAACCTGGACTGGTGAGTTTTCTTTCCCAGGGAAAAGAGCCGATGTTTGCGCCCCGAGTCCTGTGGCCCTGAGTGGGCAGCTGACTGCAAAAAATCGGAACATCGAAGGATAAGTCCCAGACAGGAGCTGCCCCCACCTCATACTTGTGCTGCCCTGAGAGTCCCAGGGGAGCCCTACAAACTGACATCAGGAACCTGGACTGGTGAGTTTTCTTTCCCAGGGAAAAGAGCCGATGTTTGCGCCCCGAGTCCTGTGGCCCTGAGTGGGCAGCTGAGTGCAAAAAATCGGAACATCGAAGGATAAGTCCCAGACAGGAGCTGCCCCCACCTCATACTTGTGCTGCCCTGAGAGTCCCAGGGGAGCCCTACAAACTGACATCAGGAACCTGGACTGGTGAGTTTTCTTTCCCAGGGAAAAGAGCCGATGTTTGCGCTCCGAGTCCTGTGGCCCTGAGCGGGCAGCTGAGTGCAAAAAATCGGAACATCGAAGGATAAGTCCCAGACAGGAGCTGCCCCCACCTCATACTTGTGCTGCCCTGAGAGTCCAAAAAGAGCCCTACAAACTGACATCAGGAACCTGGACTGGTGAGTTTTCTTTCCCAGGGAAAAGAGCCGATGTTTGCACTCCGAGTCCTGTGGCCCTGAGTGGGCAGCAGACTGCAAAAATCGGAACATCGAAGGATAAGTCCCAGACAGGAGCTGCCCCCACCTCATACTTGTGCTGCACTGACAGTCCCAGGAGAGCCCTACAAACTGACATCAGGAACCTGGACTGGTGAGTTTTCTTTCCCAGGGAAAAGAGCCGATGTTTGCGCCCCGAGTCCTGTGGCCCTGAGCGGGCAGCTGACTGCAAAAAATCCGAACATCGAAGGATAAGTCCCAGACAGGAGCTGCCCCCACCTCATACTTGTGCTGCACTGACAGTCCCAGGGGAGCCCTACAAACTGACATCAGGAACCTGGACTGGTGAGTTTTCTTTCCCAGGGAAATGAGCCGATGTTTGCACTCCGAGTCCTGTGGCCCTGAGCGGGCAGCTGACTGCAAAAAATCGGAACAACGAAGGATAAGTCCCAGACAGGAGCTGCCCCCACCTCATACTTGTGCTGCCCTGAGAGTCCCTGGGGAGCCCTACAAACTGACATCAGGAACCTGGACTGGTGAGTTTTCTTTCCCAGGGAAAAGAGCCGATGTTTGCGCTCCGAGTCCTGTGGCCCTGAGCGGGCAGCTGACTGCAAAAAATCCGAACATCGAAGGATAAGTCCCAGACAGGAGCTGCCCCCACCTCATCCTTGTGCTGCCCTGAGAGTCCCAGGGGAGCCCTACAAACTGACATCAGGAACCTGGACTGGTGAGTTTTCTTTCCCAGGGAAAATAGCCAATGTTTGCGCTCCGAGTCCTGTGGCTTTGAGCGGGCAGCTGACTGCAAAAAATCCGAACATCGAAGGATAAGTCCCAGACAGGAGCTGCCCCCACCTCATACTTGTGCTGCCCTGAGAGTCCCAGGGGAGCCCTACAAACTGACATCAGGAACCTGGACTGGTGAGTTTTCTTTCCCAGGGAAAAGAGCCGATGTTTGCGCCCCGAGTCCTGTGGCCCTGAGTGGGCAGCTGAGTGCAAAAAATCGGAACATCGAAGGATAAGTCCCAGACAGGAGCTGCCCCCACCTCATACTTGTGCTGCCCTGAGAGTCCCAGGGGAGCCCTACAAACTGACATCAGGAACCTGGACTGGTGAGTTTTCTTTCCCAGGGAAAAGAGCCGATGTTTGCGCTCCGAGTCCTGTGGCCCTGAGCGGGCAGCTGAGTGCAAAAAATCGGAACATCGAAGGATAAGTCCCAGACAGGAGCTGCCCCCACCTCATACTTGTGCTGCCCTGAGTGTCCCTGGGGAGCCCTACAAACTGACATCAGGAACCTGGACTGGTGAGTTTTCTTTCCCAGGGAAAAGAGCCGATGTTTGCGCTCCGAGTCCTGTGGCCCTGAGCGGGCAGCTGACTGAAAAAATCGGAACATCGAAGGATAAGTCCCAGACAGGAGCTGCCCCCACCTCATACTTGTGCTGCCCTGAGAGTCCCAGGGGAGCCCTACAAACTGACATCAGGAACCTGGACTGGTGAGTTTTCTTTCCCAGGGAAAAGAGCCGATGTTTGCGCTCCGAGTCCTGTGGCCCTGAGTGGGCAGCTGACTGCAAAAAATCGGAACATCGAAGGATAAGTCCCAGACAGGAGCTGCCCCCACCTCATACTTGTGCTGCCCTGAGAGTCCCAGGGGAGCCCTACAAACTGACATCAGGAACCTGGACTGGTGAGTTTTCTTTCCCAGTTAAAAGAGCCGATGTTTGCGCTCCGAGTCCTGTGGCCCTGAGCGGGCCGGTGACTGCAAAAAATCGGAACATCGAAGGATAAGTCCCAGACAGGAGCTGCCCCCACCTCATACTTGTGCTGCCCCGACAGTCCCACGGGAGCCCTACAAATTGACATCAGGAACCTGGACTGGTGAGTTTTCTTTCCCAGGGAAAAGAGCCGATGTTTGCGCTCCGAGTCCTGTGGCCCTGAGCGGGCAGCTGAGTGCAAAAAATCGGAACATCGAAGGATAAGTCCCAGACAGGAGCTGCCCCCACCTCATAGTTCTGTTGCACTGACAGTCCCACGGGAGCCCTACAAACTGACATCAGGAACCTGGACTGGTGAGTTTTTTTTCCCAGGGGAAAGAGCCGATGTTTGCGCCCCGAGTCCTGTGGCCCTGAGCAGGCAGATGACTGCAAAAATCCGAACATCGAAGGATAAGTCCCAGGCAGGAGCTGCCCCCACCTCATACTTGTGCTGCACTGACAGTCCCAGGAGAGCCCTACAAACTGACATCAGGAACCTGGACTGGTGAGTTTTCTTTCCCAGGGAAAAGAGCCGATGTTTGCGCTCCGAGTCCTGTGGCCCTGAGCAGGCAGCTGAGTGCAAAAAATCGGAACATCGAAGGATAAGTCCCAGACAGGAGCTGCCCCCACCTCATCCTTGTGCTGCCCTGACAGTCCCAGGGGAGCCCTACAAACTGACATCAGGAACCTGGACTGGTGAGTTTTCTTTCCCAGGGAAAAGAGCCGATGTTTGCGCTCCGAGTCCTGTGGCTTTGAGCGGGCAGCTGACTGCAAAAAATCCGAACATCGAAGGATAAGTCCCAGACAGGAGCTGCCCCCACCTCATACTTGTGCTGCCCTGAGAGTCCCAGGGGAGCCCTACAAACTGACATCAGGAACCTGGACTGGTGAGTTTTCTTTCCCAGGGAAAAGAGCCGATGTTTGCGCTCCGAGTCCTGTGGCCCTGAGCGGGCAGCTGACTGCAAAAATCGGAACATCGAAGGATAAGTCCCAGACAGGAGCTGCCCCCACCTCATACTTGTGCTGCACTGACAGTCCCAGGAGAGCCCTACAAACTGACATCAGGAACCTGGACTGGTGAGTTTTCTTTCCCAGGGAAAAGAGCCGATGTTTGCGCTCCGAGTCCTGTGGCCCTGAGCGGGCAGCTGAGTGCAAAAAATCGGAACATCGAAGGATAAGTCCCAGACAGGAGCTGCCCCCACCTCATACTTGTGCTGCCCTGAGAGTCCCAGGGGAGCCCTACAAACTGACATCAGGAACCTGGACTGGTGAGTTTTCTTTCCCAGGGAAAAGAGCCGATGTTTGCGCTCCGAGTCCTGTGGCCCTGAGCGGGCAGCTGACTGCAAAAATCGGAACATCGAAGGATAAGTCCCAGACAGGAGCTGCCCCCACCTCATACTTGTGCTGCACTGACAGTCCCAGGAGAGCCCTACAAACTGACATCAGGAACCTGGACTGGTGAGTTTTCTTTCCCAGGGAAAAGAGCCGATGTTTGCGCTCCGAGTCCTGTGGCCCTGAGCGGGCAGCTGACTGCAAAAAATCGGAACATCGAAGGATAAGTCCCAGACAGGAGCTGCCCCCACCTCATACTTGTGCTGCCCTGAGAGTCCCAGGAGAGCCCTACAAACTGACATCAGGAACCTGGACTGGTGAGTTTTCTTTCCCAGGGAAAAGAGCCGATGTTTGCGCTCCGAGTCCTGTGGCCCTGAGCGGGCAGCTGACTGCAAAAAATCGGAACATTGAAGGATAAGTCCCAGACAGGAACTGCCCCCACCTCATACTTGTGCTGCCCTGAGAGTCCCAGGGGAGCCCTACAAACTGACATCAGGAACCTGGACTGGTGAGTTTTCTTTCCCAGGGAAAAGAGCCGATGTTTGCGCTCCGAGTCCTGTGGCCCTGAGCGGGCAGCTGAGTGCAAAAAATCGGAACATCGAAGGATAAGTCCCAGACAGGAGCTGCCCCCACCTCATACTTGTGCTGCCCTGAGAGTCCCAGGGGAGCCCTACAAACTGACATCAGGAACCTGGACTGGTGAGTTTTCTTTCCCAGGGAAAAGAGCCGATGTTTGCGCTCCGAGTCCTGTGGCCCTGAGCGGGCAGCTGAGTGCAAAAAATCGGAACATCGAAGGATAAGTCCCAGACAGGAGCTGCCCCCACCTCATACTTGTGCTGCCCTGAGAGTCCCTGGGGAGCCCTACAAACTGACATCAGGAACCTGGACTGGTGAGTTTTCTTTCCCAGGGAAAAGAGCCGATGTTTGCGCTCCGAGTCCTGTGGCCCTGAGCGGGCAGCTGAGTGCAAAAAATCGGAACATCGAAGGATAAGTCCCAGACAGGAGCTGCCCCCACCTCATACTTGTGCTGCCCTGAGAGTCCCAGGGGAGCCCTACAAACTGACATCAGGAACCTGGACAGGTGAGTTTTCTTTCCCAGGGAAAAGAGCCGATGTTTGCGCTCCGAGTCCTGTGGCCCTGAGCGGGCAGCTGACTGCAAAAAATCGGAACATCGAAGGATAAGTCCCAGACAGGAGCTGCCCCCACCTCATACTTGTGCTGCCCTGACAGTCCCAGGGGAGCCCTACAAACTGACATCAGGAACCTGGACTGGTGAGTTTTCTTTCCCAGGGAAAAGAGCCGATGTTTGCGCTCCGAGTCCTGTGGCTTTGAGCGGGCAGCTGACTGCAAAAAATCGGAACATCGAAGGATAAGTCCCAGACAGGAGCTGCCCCCACCTCATACTTGTGCTGCCCTGAGAGTCCCAGGGGAGCCCTACAAACTGACATCAGGAACCTGGACTGGTGAGTTTTCTTTCCCAGGGAAAAGAGCCGATGTTTGCGCTCCGAGTCCTGTGGCCCTGAGCGGGCAGCTGACTGCAAAAAATCGGAACATCGAAGGATAAGTCCCAGACAGGAGCTGCCCCCACCTCATACTTGTGCTGCCCTGAGAGTCCCAGGGGAGCCCTACAAACTGACATCAGGAACCTGGACTGGTGAGTTTTCTTTCCCAGGGAAAAGAGCCGATGTTTGCGCCCCGAGTCCTGTGGACCTGAGTGGGCAGCTGAGTGCAAAAAATCGGAACATCAAAGGATAAGTCCCAGACAGGAGCTGCCCCCACCTCATACTTGTGCTGCCCTGAGAGTCCCAGGAGAGCCCTACAAACTGACATCAGGAACCTGGACTGGTGAGTTTTCTTTCCCAGGGAAAAGAGCCGATGTTTGCGCTCCGAGTCCTGTGGCCCTGAGCGGGCAGCTGAGTGCAAAAAATCGGAACATCGAAGGATAAGTCCCAGACAGGAGCTGCCCCCACCTCAAACTTGTGCTGCCCTGAGAGTCCCAGGGGAGCCCTACAAACTGACATCAGGAACCTGGACTGGTGAGTTTTCTTTCCCAGGGAAAAGAGCCGATGTTTGCGCTCCGAGTCCTGTGGCCCTGAGCGGGCAGCTGAGTGCAAAAAATCGGAACATCGAAGGATAAGTCCCAGACAGGAGCTGCCCCCACCTCATACTTGTGCTGCCCTGAGAGTCCCACGGGAGCCCTACAAACTGACATCAGGAACCTGGACTGGTGAGTTTTCTTTCCCAGGGAAAAGAGCCGATGTTTGCGCTCCGAGTCCTGTGGCCCTGAGCGGGCAGCTGAGTGCAAAAAATCGGAACATCGAAGGATAAGTCCCAGACAGGAGCTGCCCCCACCTCATACTTGTGCTGCCCTGAGAGTCCCAGGAGAGCCCTACAAACTGACATCAGGAACCTGGACTGGTGAGTTTTCTTTCCCAGGGAAAAGAGCCGATGTTTGCGCTCCGAGTCCTGTGGCCCTGAGCGGGCAGCTGACTGCAAAAAATCGGAACATCGAAGGATAAGTCCCAGACAGGAGCTGCCCCCACCTCATACTTGTGCTGCCCTGAGAGTCCAAGGGGAGCCCTACAAACTGACATCAGGAACCTGGACTGGTGAGTTTTCTTTCCCAGGGAAAAGAGCCGATGTTTGCGCTCCGAGTCCTGTGGCCCTGAGCGGGCAGCTGAGTGCAAAAAATCGGAACATCGAAGGATAAGTCCCAGACAGGAGCTGCCCCCACCTCATACTTGTGCTGCCCTGAGAGTCCCAGGGGAGCCCTACAAACTGACATCAGGAACCTGGACTGGTGAGTTTTCTTTCCCAGGGAAAAGAGCCGATGTTTGCGCTCCGAGTCCTGTGGCTTTGAGTGGGCAGCTGACTGCAAAAAATCCGAACATCGAAGGATAAGTCCCAGACAGGAGCTGCCCCCACCTCATACTTGTGCTTCCCTGAGAGTCCCAGGAGAGCCCTACAAACTGACATCAGGAACCTGGACTGGTGAGTTTTCTTTCCCAGGGAAAAGAGCCGATGTTTGCGCTCCGAGTCCTGTGGCCCTGAGCGGGCAGCTGAGTGCAAAAAATCGGAACATCGAAGGATAAGTCCCAGAAAGGAGCTGCCCCCACCTCATACTTGTGCTGCCCTGACAGTCCCGGGGGAGCCCTACAAACTGACATCAGGAACCTGGACTGGTGAGTTTTCTTTCCCAGGGAAAAGAGCCGATGTTTGTGCCCCGAGTCCTGTGGCCCTGAGCAGGCAGCTGACTGCAAAAAATCCGAACATCGAAGAATAAGTCCCAGACAGGAGCTGCCCCCACCTCATACTTGTGCTGCCCTGAGAGTCCAAAAAGAGCCCTACAAACTGACATCAGGAACCTGGACTGGTGAGTTTTCTTTCCCAGGGAAAAGAGCCGATGTTTGCGCTCCGAGTCCTGTGGCCCTGAGCGGGCAGCTGAGTGCAAAAAATCGGAACATCGAAGGATAAGTCCCAGACAGGAGCTGCCCCCACCTCATACTTGTGCTGCCCTGAGAGTCCCTGGGGAGCCCTACAAACTGACATCAGGAACCTGGACTGGTGAGTTTTCTTTCCCAGGGAAAAGAGCCGATGTTTGCGCTCCGAGTCCTGTGGCCCTGAGCAGGCAGGTGACTGCAAAAAATCCGAACATCGAAGGATAAGTCCCAGACAGGAGCTGCCCCCACCTCATAATTGTGCTGCCCTGAGAGTCCAAAAAGAGCCCTACAAACTGACATCAGGAACCTGGACTGGTGAGTTTTCTTTCCCAGGGAAAAGAGCCGATGTTTGCGCTCCGAGTCCTGTGGCCCTGAGCGGGCAGCTGAGTGCAAAAAATCGGAACATCGAAGGATAAGTCCCAGACAGGAGCTGCCCCCACCTCATACTTGTGCTGCCCTGAGAGTCCCAGGGGAGCCCTACAAACTGACATCAGGAACCTGGACTGGTGAGTTTTCTTTCCCAGGGATAAGAGCCGATGTTTGCGCTCCGAGTCCTGTGGCCCTGAGCGGGCAGCTGAGTGCAAAAAATCGGAACATCGAAGGATAAGTCCCAGACAGGAGCTGCCCCCACCTCATACTTGTGCTGCCCTGAGAGTCCAAAAAGAGCCCTACAAACTGACATCAGGAACCTGGACTGGTGAGTTTTCTTTCCCAGGGAAAAGAGCCGATGTTTGCGCTCCGAGTCCTGTGGCCCTGAGCGGGCAGCTGAGTGCAAAAAATCGGAACATCGAAGGATAAGTCCCAGACAGGAGCTGCCCCCACCTCATACTTGTGCTGCCCTGAGAGTCCCTGGGGAGCCCTACAAACTGACATCAGGAACCTGGACTGGTGAGTTTTCTTTCCCAGGGAAAAGAGCCGATGTTTGCGCTCCGAGTCCTGTGGCCCTGAGCGGGCCGGTGACTGCAAAAAATCGGAACATCGAAGGATAAGTCCCAGACAGGAGCTGCCCCCACCTCATACTTGTGCTGCCCTGAGAGTCCCAGGGGAGCCCTACAAACTGACATCAGGAACCTGGACTGGTGAGTTTTCTTTCCCAGGGAAAAGAGCCGATGTTTGCGCTCCGAGTCCTGTGGCCCTGAGCGGGCAGCTGACTGCAAAAAATCGGAACATCGAAGGATAAGTCCCAGACAGGAGCTGCCCCCACCTCATACTTGTGCTGCCCTGAGAGTCCCACGGGAGCCCTACAAACTGACATCAGGAACCTGGACTGGTGAGTTTTTTTTCCCAGGGGAAAGAGCCGATGTTTGCACCCCGAGTCCTGTGGCCCTGAGCAGGCAGCTGACTGCAAAAATCCGAACATCGAAGAATAAGTCCCAGACAGGAGCTGCCCCCACCTCATACTTGTGCTGCACTGACAGTCCCAGGAGAGCCCTACAAACTGACATCAGGAACCTGGACTGGTGAGTTTTCTTTCCCAGGGAAAAGAGCCGATGTTTGCGCTCCGAGTCCTGTGGCTTTGAGCGGGCAGCTGACTGCAAAAAATCGGAACATCGAAGGATAAGTCCCAGACAGGAGCTGCCCCCACCTCATACTTGTGCTGCCCTGAGAGTCCCAGGGGAGCCCTACAAACTGACATCAGGAACCTGGACTGATGAGTTTTCTTTCCCAGGGAAAAGAGCCGATGTTTGCGCTCCGAGTCCTGTGGCCCTGAGCGGGCAGCTGAGTGCAAAAAATCGGAACATCGAAGGATAAGTCCCAGACAGGAGCTGCCCCCACCTCATACTTGTGCTGCCCTGAGAGTCCAAAAAGAGCCCTACAAACTGACATCAGGAACCTGGACTGGTGAGTTTTCTTTCCCAGGGAAAAGAGCCGATGTTTGCGCTCCGAGTCCTGTGGCCCTTAGCGGGCAGCTGAGTGCAAAAAATCGGAACATCGAAGGATAAGTCCCAGACAGGAGCTGCCCCCACCTCATACTTGTGCTGCCCTGAGAGTCCCAGGGGAGCCCTACAAACTGACATCAGGAACCTGGACTGGTGAGTTTTCTTTCCCAGGGAAAAGAGCCGATGTTTGCACTCCGAGTCCTGTGGCCCTGAGTGGGCAGCAGACTGCAAAAATCGGAACATCGAAGGATAAGTCCCAGACAGGAGCTGCCCCCACCTCGTACTTGTGCTGCACTGACAGTCCCAGGAGAGCCCTACAAACTGACATCAGGAACCTGGACTGGTGAGTTTTCTTTCCCAGGGAAAAGAGCCAATGTTTGCGCTCCGAGTCCCGTGGCCCTGAGCGGGCAGCTGAGTGCAAAAAATCGGAACATCGAAGGATAAGTCCCAGACAGGAGCTGCCCCCACCTCATCCTTGTGCTGCCCTGAGAGTCCCTGGGGAGCCCTACAAACTGACATCAGGAACCTGGACTGGTGAGTTTTCTTTCCCAGGGAAAAGAGCCGATGTTTGCGCCCCGAGTCCGGTGGCCCTGAGCGGGCAGCTGACTGCAAAAAATCGGAACATCGAAGGATAAGTCCCAGACAGGAGCTGCCCCCACCTCATACTTGTGCTGCCCTGAGAGTCCCAGGGGAGCCCTACAAACTGACATCAGGAACCTGGACTGGTGAGTTTTCTTTCCCAGGGAAAAGAGCCGATGTTTGCGCCCCGAGTCCTGTGGCCCTGAGTGGGCAGCTGAGTGCAAAAAATCGGAACATCGAAGGATAAGTCCCAGACAGGAGCTGCCCCCACCTCAAACTTGTGCTGCCCTGAGAGTCCAAAAAGAGCCCTACAAACTGAAATCAGGAACCTGGACTGGTGAGTTTTCTTTTCCAGGGAAAAGAGCCGATGTTTGCGCTCCGAGTCCTGTGGCCCTGAGCGGGCCGGTGACTGCAAAAAATCGGAACATCGAAGGATAAGTCCCAGACAGGAGCTGCCCCCACCTCATACTTGTGCTGCCCTGAGAGTCCCAGGGGAGCCCTACAAACTGACATCAGGAACCTGGACTGGTGAGTTTTCTTTCCCAGGGAAAAGAGCCGATGTTTGCGCTCCGAGTCCTGTGGCCCTGAGCGGGCAGCTGAGTGCAAAAAATCGGAACATCGAAGGATAAGTCCCAGACAGGAGCTGCCCCCACCTCATACTTGTGCTGCCCTGAGAGTCCCACGGGAGCCCTACAAACTGACATCAGGAACCTGGACTGGTGAGTTTTCTTTCCCAGGGAAAAGAGCCGATGTTTGCGCTCCGAGTCCTGTGGCCCTGAGCGGGCAGCTGAGTGCAAAAAATCGGAACATCGAAGGATAAGTCCCAGACAGGAGCTGCCCCCACCTCATACTTGTGCTGCCCTGAGAGTCCCAGGAGAGCCCTACAAACTGACATCAGGAACCTGGACTGGTGAGTTTTCTTTCCCAGGGAAAAGAGCCGATGTTTGCGCTCCGAGTCCTGTGGCCCTGAGCGGGCAGCTGACTGCAAAAAATCGGAACATCGAAGGATAAGTCCCAGACAGGAGCTGCCCCCACCTCATACTTGTGCTGCCCTGAGAGTCCCAGGGGAGCCCTACAAACTGACATCAGGAACCTGGACTGGTGAGTTTTCTTTCCCAGGGAAAAGAGCCGATGTTTGCGCTCCGAGTCCTGTGGCCCTGAGCGGGCAGCTGAGTGCAAAAAATCGGAACATCGAAGGATAAGTCCCAGACAGGAGCTGCCCCCACCTCATACTTGTGCTGCCCTGAGAGTCCCAGGGGAGCCCTACAAACTGACATCAGGAACCTGGACTGGTGAGTTTTCTTTCCCAGGGAAAAGAGCCGATGTTTGCGCTCCGAGTCCTGTGGCTTTGAGTGGGCAGCTGACTGCAAAAAATCCGAACATCGAAGGATAAGTCCCAGACAGGAGCTGCCCCCACCTCATACTTGTGCTTCCCTGAGAGTCCCAGGAGAGCCCTACAAACTGACATCAGGAACCTGGACTGGTGAGTTTTCTTTCCCAGGGAAAAGAGCCGATGTTTGCGCTCCGAGTCCTGTGGCCCTGAGCGGGCAGCTGAGTGCAAAAAATCCGAACATCGAAGGATAAGTCCCAGAAAGGAGCTGCCCCCACCTCATACTTGTGCTGCCCTGACAGTCCCGGGGGAGCCCTACAAACTGACATCAGGAACCTGGACTGGTGAGTTTTCTTTCCCAGGGAAAAGAGCCGATGTTTGTGCCCCGAGTCCTGTGGCCCTGAGCAGGCAGCTGACTGCAAAAAATCCGAACATCGAAGAATAAGTCCCAGACAGGAGCTGCCCCCACCTCATACTTGTGCTGCCCTGAGAGTCCAAAAAGAGCCCTACAAACTGACATCAGGAACCTGGACTGGTGAGTTTTCTTTCCCAGGGAAAAGAGCCGATGTTTGCGCTCCGAGTCCTGTGGCCCTGAGCGGGCAGCTGAGTGCAAAAAATCGGAACATCGAAGGATAAGTCCCAGACAGGAGCTGCCCCCACCTCATACTTGTGCTGCCCTGAGAGTCCCTGGGGAGCCCTACAAACTGACATCAGGAACCTGGACTGGTGAGTTTTCTTTCCCAGGGAAAAGAGCCGATGTTTGCGCTCCGAGTCCTGTGGCCCTGAGCAGGCAGCTGACCGCAAAAAATCCGAACATCGAAGGATAAGTCCCAGACAGGAGCTGCCCCCACCTCATAATTGTGCTGCCCTGAGAGTCCAAAAAGAGCCCTACAAACTGACATCAGGAACCTGGACTGGTGAGTTTTCTTTCCCAGGGAAAAGAGCCGATGTTTGCGCTCCGAGTCCTGTGGCCCTGAGCGGGCAGCTGAGTGCAAAAAATCGGAACATCGAAGGATAAGTCCCAGACAGGAGCTGCCCCCACCTCATACTTGTGCTGCCCTGAGAGTCCCAGGGGAGCCCTACAAACTGACATCAGGAACCTGGACTGGTGAGTTTTCTTTCCCAGGGAAAAGAGCCGATGTTTGCGCTCCGAGTCCTGTGGCCCTGAGCGGGCAGCTGACTGCAAAAAATCGGAACATCGAAGGATAAGTCCCAGACAGGAGCTGCCCCCACCTCATACTTGTGCTGCCCTGAGAGTCCCAGGGGAGCCCTACAAACTGACATCAGGAACCTGGACTGGTGAGTTTTTTTTCCCAGGGGAAAGAGCCGATGTTTGCGCCCCGAGTCCTGTGGCCCTGAGCAGGCAGCTGACTGCAAAAATCCGAACATCGAAGGATAAGTCCCAGGCAGGAGCTGCCCCCACCTCATACTTGTGCTGCACTGACAGTCCCAGGAGAGCCCTACAAACTGACATCAGGAACCTGGACTGGTGAGTTTTCTTTCCCAGGGAAAAGAGCCGATGTTTGCGCTCCGAGTCCTGTGGCTTTGAGCGGGCAGCTGACTGCAAAAAATCGGAACATCGAAGGATAAGTCCCAGACAGGAGCTGCCCCCACCTCATACTTGTGCTGCCCTGAGAGTCCCAGGGGAGCCCTACAAACTGACATCAGGAACCTGGACTGATGAGTTTTCTTTCCCAGGGAAAAGAGCCGATGTTTGCGCTCCGAGTCCTGTGGCCCTGAGCGGGCAGCTGACTGCAAAAAATCGGAACATCGAAGGATAAGTCCCAGACAGGAGCTGCCCCCACCTCATACTTGTGCTGCCCTGAGAGTCCAAAAAGAGCCCTACAAACTGACATCAGGAACCTGGACTGGTGAGTTTTCTTTCCCAGGGAAAAGAGCCGATGTTTGCGCCCCGAGTCCTGTGGCCCTGAGTGGGCAGCTGAGTGCAAAAAATCGGAACATCGAAGGATAAGTCCCAGACAGGAGCTGCCCCCACCTCATACTTGTGCTGCCCTGACAGTCCCAGGGGAGCCCTACAAACTGACATCAGGAACCTGGACTGGTGAGTTTTCTTTCCCAGGGAAAAGAGCCGATGTTTGCGCTCCGAGTCCTGTGGCCCTGAGCGGGCAGCTGAGTGCAAAAAATCGGAACATCGAAGGATAGGTCCCAGACAGGAGCTGCCCCCACCTCATACTTGTGCTGCCCTGAGAGTCCAAAAAGAGCCCTACAAACTGACATCAGGAACCTGGACTGGTGAGTTTTCTTTCCCAGGGAAAAGAGCCGATGTTTGCGCTCCGAGTCCTGTGGCTTTGAGCGGGCAGCTGACTGCAAAAAATCGGAACATCGAAGGATAAGTCCCAGACAGGAGCTGCCCCCACCTCATACTTGTGCTGCCCTGAGAGTCCCAGGGGAGCCCTACAAACTGACATCAGGAACCTGGACTGATGAGTTTTCTTTCCCAGGGAAAAGAGCCGATGTTTGCGCTCCGAGTCCTGTGGCCCTGAGCGGGCAGCTGAGTGCAAAAAATCGGAACATCGAAGGATAAGTCCCAGACAGGAGCTGCCCCCACCTCATACTTGTGCTGCCCTGAGAGTCCCAGGGGAGCCCTACAAACTGACATCAGGAACCTGGACTGGTGAGTTTTCTTTCCCAGGGAAAAGAGCCGATGTTTGCGCTCCGAGTCCTGTGGCCCTGAGCGGGCAGCTGAGTGCAAAAAATCGGAACATCGAAGGATAAGTCCCAGACAGGAGCTGCCCCCACCTCATACTTGTGCTGCCCTGAGAGTCCCAGGGGAGCCCTACAAACTGACATCAGGAACCTGGACTGGTGAGTTTTCTTTCCCAGGGAAAAGAGCCGATGTTTGCACTCCGAGTCCTGTGGCCCTGAGTGGGCAGCAGACTGCAAAAATCGGAACATCGAAGGATAAGTCCCAGACAGGAGCTGCCCCCACCTCATACTTGTGCTGCACTGACAGTCCCAGGAGAGCCCTACAAACTGACATCAGGAACCTGGACTGGTGAGTTTTCTTTCCCAGGGAAAAGAGCCGATGTTTGCACTCCGAGTCCTGTGGCCCTGAGCGGGCAGCAGACTGCAAAAATCGGAACATCGAAGGATAAGTCCCAGACAGGAGCTGCCCCCACCTCATACTTGTGCTGCACTGACAGTCCCAGGAGAGCCCTACAAACTGACATCAGGAACCTGGACTGGTGAGTTTTCTTTCCCAGGGAAAAGAGCCGATGTTTGCGCTCCGAGTCCTGTGGCCCTGAGCGGGCCGGTGACTGCAAAAAATCGGAACATCGAAGGATAAGTCCCAGACAGGAGCTGCCCCCACCTCATACTTGTGCTGCCCTGAGAGTCCCAGGGGAGCCCTACAAACTGACATCAGGAACCTGGACTGGTGAGTTTTCTTTCCCAGGGAAAAGAGCCGATGTTTGCACTCCGAGTCCTGTGGCCCTGAGTGGGCAGCAGACTGCAAAAATCGGAACATCGAAGGATAAGTCCCAGACAGGAGCTGCCCCCACCTCATACTTGTGCTGCACTGACAGTCCCAGGAGAGCCCTACAAACTGACATCAGGAACCTGGACTGGTGAGTTTTCTTTCCCAGGGAAAAGAGCCGATGTTTGCGCTCCGAGTCCCGTGGCCCTGAGCGGGCAGCTGAGTGCAAAAAATCGGAACATCGAAGGATAAGTCCCAGACAGGAGCTGCCCCCACCTCATCCTTGTGCTGCCCTGAGAGTCCCTGGGGAGCCCTACAAACTGACATCAGGAACCTGGACTGGTGAGTTTTCTTTCCCAGGGAAAAGAGCCGATGTTTGCGCCCCGAGTCCGGTGGCCCTGAGCGGGCAGCTGACTGCAAAAAATCGGAACATCGAAGGATAAGTCCCAGACAGGAGCTGCCCCCACCTCATACTTGTGCTGCCCTGAGAGTCCCAGGGGAGCCCTACAAACTGACATCAGTAACCTGGACTGGTGAGTTTTCTTTCCCAGGGAAAAGAGCCGATGTTTGCGCCCCGAGTCCTGTGGCCCTGAGTGGGCAGCTGAGTGCAAAAAATCGGAACATCGAAGGATAAGTCCCAGACAGGAGCTGCCCCCACCTCATACTTGTGCTGCCCTGACAGTCCCAGGGGAGCCCTACAAACTGACATCAGGAACCTGGACTGGTGAGTTTTCTTTCCCAGGGAAAAGAGCCGATGTTTGCGCTCCGAGTCCTGTGGCCCTGAGCGGGCAGCTGAGTGCAAAAAATCGGAACATCGAAGGATAGGTCCCAGACAGGAGCTGCCCCCACCTCATACTTGTGCTGCCCTGAGAGTCCAAAAAGAGCCCTACAAACTGACATCAGGAACCTGGACTGGTGAGTTTTCTTTCCCAGGGAAAAGAGCCGATGTTTGCGCTCCAAGTCCTGTGGCCCTGAGCGGGCAGCTGACTGCAAAAAATCGGAACATCGAAGGATAAGTCCCAGACAGGAGCTGCCCCCACCTCATACTTGTGCTGCCCTGAGAGTCCCAGGGGAGCCCTACAAACTGACATCAGGAACCTGGACTGGTGAGTTTTCTTTCCCAGGGAAAAGAGCCGATGTTTGCGCTCCGAGTCCTGTGGCCCTGAGCGGGCAGCTGACTGCAAAAAATCGGAACATTGAAGGATGAGTCCCAGACAGGAGCTGCCCCCACCTCATACTTGTGCTGCCCTGACAGTCCCAGGGGAGCCCTACAAACTGACATCAGGAACCTGGACTGGTGAGTTTTCTTTCCCAGGGAAAAGAGCCGATGTTTGCGCTCCGAGTCCTGTGGCCCTGAGCGGGCAGCTGAGTGCAAAAAATCGGAACATCGAAGGATAAGTCCCAGACAGGAGCTGCCCCCACCTCATACTTGTGCTGCCCTGAGAGTCCCAGGGGAGCCCTACAAACTGACATCAGGAACCTGGACTGGTGAGTTTTCTTTCCCAGGGAAAAGAGCCGATGTTTGCGCTCCGAGTCCTGTGGCCCTGAGCGGGCAGCTGAGTGCAAAAAATCCGAACATCGAAGGATAAGTCCCAGACAGGAGCTGCCCCCACCTCATACTTGTGCTGCCCTGAGAGTCCCAGGGGAGCCCTACAAACTGACATCAGGAACCTGGACTGGTGAGTTTTCTTTCCCAGGGAAAAGAGCCGATGTTTGCGCTCCGAGTCCTGTGGCTTTGAGTGGGCAGCTGACTGCAAAAAATCCGAACATCGAAGGATAAGTCCCAGACAGGAGCTGCCCCCACCTCATACTTGTGCTTCCCTGAGAGTCCCAGGAGAGCCCTACAAACTGACATCAGGAACCTGGACTGGTGAGTTTTCTTTCCCAGGGAAAAGAGCCGATGTTTGCGCTCCGAGTCCTGTGGCCCTGAGCGGGCAGCTGAGTGCAAAAAATCGGAACATCGAAGGATAAGTCCCAGAAAGGAGCTGCCCCCACCTCATACTTGTGCTGCCCTGACAGTCCCGGGGGAGCCCTACAAACTGACATCAGGAACCTGGACTGGTGAGTTTTCTTTCCCAGGGAAAAGAGCCGATGTTTGTGCCCCGAGTCCTGTGGCCCTGAGCAGGCAGCTGACTGCAAAAAATCCGAACATCGAAGGATAAGTCCCAGACAGGAGCTGCCCCCACCTCATACTTGTGCTTCCCTGAGAGTCCCAGGAGAGCCCTACAAACTGACATCAGGAACCTGGACTGGTGAGTTTTCTTTCCCAGGGAAAAGAGCCGATGTTTGCGCTCCGAGTCCTGTGGCCCTGAGCGGGCAGCTGAGTGCAAAAAATCGGAACGTCGAAGGATAAGTCCCAGAAAGGAGCTGCCCCCACCTCATACTTGTGCTGCCCTGACAGTCCCGGGGGAGCCCTACAAACTGACATCAGGAACCTGGACTGGTGAGTTTTCTTTCCCAGGGAAAAGAGCCGATGTTTGTGCCCCGAGTCCTGTGGCCCTGAGTAGGCAGCTGACTGCAAAAAATCCGAACATCGAAGGATAAGTCCCAGACAGGAGCTGCCCCCACCTCATACTTGTGCTGCCCTGAGAGTCCAAAAAGAGCCCTACAAACTGACATCAGGAACCTGGACTGGTGAGTTTTCTTTCCCAGGGAAAAGAGCCGATGTTTGCGCTCCGAGTCCTGTGGCCCTGAGCGGGCAGCTGAGTGCAAAAAATCGGAACATCGAAGGATAAGTCCCAGACAGGAGCTGCCCCCACCTCATACTTGTGCTGCCCTGAGAGTCCAAAAAGAGCCCTACAAACTGACATCAGGAACCTGGACTGGTGAGTTTTCTTTCCCAGGGAAAAGAGCCGATGTTTGCGCTCCGAGTCCTGTGGCCCTGAGCGGGCAGCTGAGTGCAAAAAATCGGAACATCGAAGGATAAGTCCCAGACAGGAGCTGCCCCCACCTCATACTTGTGCTGCCCTGAGAGTCCCACGGGAGCCCTACAAACTGACATCAGGAACCTGGACTGGTGAGTTTTCTTTCCCAGGGAAAAGAGCCGATGTTTGCGCTCCGAGTCCTGTGGCCCTGAGCGGGCCGGTGACTGCAAAAAATCGGAACATCGAAGGATAAGTCCCAGACAGGAGCTGCCCCCACCTCATACTTGTGCTGCCCTGAGAGTCCCAGGGGAGCCCTACAAACTGACATCAGGAACCTGGACTGGTGAGTTTTCTTTCCCAGGGAAAAGAGCCGATGTTTGCACTCCGAGTCCTGTGGCGCTGAGCGGGCAGCTGACTGCAAAAAATCGGAACATCGAAGGATAAGTCCCAGACAGGAGCTGCCCCCACCTCATACTTGTGCTGCCCTGAGAGTCCCACGGGAGCCCTACAAACTGACATCAGGAACCTGGACTGGTGAGTTTTTTTTCCCAGGGGAAAGAGCCGATGTTTGCGCCCCGAGTCCTGTGGCCCTGAGCAGGCAGCTGACTGCAAAAATCCGAACATCGAAGGATAAGTCCCAGGCAGGAGCTGCCCCCACCTCATACTTGTGCTGCACTGACAGTCCCAGGAGAGCCCTACAAACTGACATCAGGAACCTGGACTGGTGAGTTTTCTTTCCCAGGGAAAAGAGCCGATGTTTGCACTCCGAGTCCAGTGGCCCTGAGTGGGCAGCAGACTGCAAAAATCGGAACATCGAAGGATAAGTCCCAGACAGGAGCTGCCCCCACATCATACTTGTGCTGCACTGACAGTCCCAGGAGAGCCCTACAAACTGACATCAGGAACCTGGACTGGTGAGTTTTCTTTCCCAGGGAAAAGAGCCGATGTTTGCGCTCCGAGTCCCGTGGCCTTGAGCGGGCAGCTGAGTGCAAAAAATCGGAACATCGAAGGATAGATCCCAGACAGGAGCTGCCCCCACCTCATACTTGTGCTACCCTGACAGTCCCAGGGGAGCCCTACAAACTGACATCAGGAACCTGGACTGGTGATTTTTTTTTCCCAGGGAAAAGAGCCGATGTTTGCGCTCCGAGTCCTGTGGCCCTGAGCCGGCAGCTGACCGCAAAAAATCCGAACATCAAAGGATAAGTCCCAGACAGGAGCTGCCCCCACCTCATACTTGTGCTGCCCTGACAGTCCCAGGGGAGCCCTACAAACTGACATCAGGAACCTGGACTGGTGAGTTTCCTTTCCCAGGGAAAAGAGCCGATGTTTGCGCTCCGAGTCCTGTGGCCCTGAGCTGGCAGCTGAGTGCAAAAAATCCGAACATCGAAGGATAAGTCCCAGACAGGAGCTGCCCCCACTTCATACTTGTGCTACCCTGACAGTCCCAGGGGAGCCCTACAAAATGACATCAGGAACCTGGACTGGTGAGTTTTTTTTCCCAGGGAAAAGAGCCGATGTTTGCGCTCCGAGTCCTGTGGCCCTGAGCGGGCAGCTGAGTGCAAAAAATCCGAACATCGAAGGATAAGTCCCAGACAGGATCTGCCCCCACCTCATACTTGTGCTGCCCTGACAGTCCCAGGGGAGCCCTACAAACTGACATCAGGAACCTGGACTGGTGAGTTTTCTTTCCCAGGGAAAAGAGCCGATGTTTGCGCTCCGAGTCCTGTGGCCCTGAGCGGGCAGCTGAGTGCAAAAAATCGGAACATCGAAGGATAAGTCCCAGACAGGATCTGCCCCCACCTCATACTTGTGCTGCGCTGACAGTCCCAGGGGAGCCCTACAAACTGACATCAGGAACCTGGACTGGTGAGTTTTCTTTCCCAGGGAAAAGAGCCGATGTTTGCGCTCCGAGTCCTGTGGCCCTGAGCGGGCAGCTGAGTGCAAAAAATCGGAACATCGAAGGATAAGTCCCAGACAGGAGCTGCCCCCACCTCATACTTGTGCTGCCCTGAGAGTCCAAAAAGAGCCCTACAAACTGACATCAGGAACCTGGACTGGTGAGTTTTCTTTCCCAGGGAAAAGAGCCGATGTTTGCGCTCCGAGTCCTGTGGCCCTGAGCGGGCAGCTGAGTGCAAAAAATCGGAACATCGAAGGATAAGTCCCAGACAGGAGCTGCCCCCACCTCATACTTGTGCTGCCCTGAGAGTCCCACGGGAGCCCTACAAACTGACATCAGGAACCTGGACTGGTGAGTTTTCTTTCCCAGGGAAAAGAGCCGATGTTTGCGCTCCGAGTCCTGTGGCCCTGAGCGGGCCGGTGACTGCAAAAAATCGGAACATCGAAGGATAAGTCCCAGACAGGAGCTGCCCCCACCTCATACTTGTGCTGCCCTGAGAGTCCCAGGGGAGCCCTACAAACTGACATCAGGAACCTGGACTGGTAAGTTTTCTTTCCCAGGGAAAAGAGCCGATGTTTGCACTCCGAGTCCTGTGGCCCTGAGCGGGCAGCTGACTGCAAAAAATCGGAACATCGAAGGATAAGTCCCAGACAGGAGCTGCCCCCACCTCATACTTGTGCTGCCCTGAGAGTCCCACGGGAGCCCTACAAACTGACATCAGGAACCTGGACTGGTGAGTTTTTTTTCCCAGGGGAAAGAGCCGATGTTTGCGCCCCGAGTCCTGTGGCCCTGAGCAGGCAGCTGACTGCAAAAATCCGAACATCGAAGGATAAGTCCCAGGCAGGAGCTGCCCCCACCTCATACTTGTGCTGCACTGACAGTCCCAGGAGAGCCCTACAAACTGACATCAGGAACCTGGACTGGTGAGTTTTCTTTCCCAGGGAAAAGAGCCGATGTTTGCGCTCCGAGTCCTGTGGCTTTGAGCGGGCAGCTGACTGCAAAAAATCGGAACATCGAAGGATAAGTCCCAGACAGGAGCTGCCCCCACCTCATACTTTTGCTGCCCTGAGAGTCCCAGGGGAGCCCTACAAACTGACATCAGGAACCTGGACTGATGAGTTTTCTTTCCCAGGGAAAAGAGCCGATGTTTGCGCTCCGAGTCCTGTGGCCCTGAGCGGGCAGCTGAGTGCAAAAAATCGGAACATCGAAGGATAAGTCCCAGACAGGAGCTGCCCCCACCTCATACTTGTGCTGCCCTGAGAGTCCAAAAAGAGCCCTACAAACTGACATCAGGAACCTGGACTGGTGAGTTTTCTTTCCCAGGGAAAAGAGCCGATGTTTGCGCTCCGAGTCCTGTGGCCCTGAGCGGGCAGCTGAGTGCAAAAAATCGGAACATCGAAGGATAAGTCCCAGACAGGAGCTGCCCCCACCTCATACTTGTGCTGCCCTGAGAGTCCCAGGGGAGCCCTACAAACTGACATCAGGAACCTGGACTGGTGAGTTTTCTTTCCCAGGGAAAAGAGCCGATGTTTGCACTCCGAGTCCAGTGGCCCTGAGTGGGCAGCAGACTGCAAAAATCGGAACATCGAAGGATAAGTCCCAGACAGGAGCTGCCCCCACATCATACTTGTGCTGCACTGACAGTCCCAGGAGAGCCCTACAAACTGACATCAGGAACCTGGACTGGTGAGTTTTCTTTCCCAGGGAAAAGAGCCGATGTTTGCGCTCCGAGTCCCGTGGCCTTGAGCGGGCAGCTGAGTGCAAAAAATCGGAACATCGAAGGATAAGTCCCAGACAGGAGCTGCCCCCACCTCATACTTGTGCTACCCTGACAGTCCCAGGGGAGCCCTACAAACTGACATCAGGAACCTGGACTGGTGATTTTTTTTTCCCAGGGAAAAGAGCCGATGTTTGCGCTCCGACTCCTGTGGCCCTGAGCCGGCAGCTGACCGCAAAAAATCCGAACATCGAAGGATAAGTCCCAGACAGGAGCTGCCCCCACCTCATACTTGTGCTGCCCTGACAGTCCCAGGGGAGCCCTACAAACTGACATCAGGAACCTGGACTGGTGAGTTTCCTTTCCCAGGGAAAAGAGCCGATGTTTGCGCTCCGAGTCCTGTGGCCCTGAGCTGGCAGCTGAGTGCAAAAAATCCGAACATCGAAGGATAAGTCCCAGACAGGAGCTGCCCCCACTTCATACTTGTGCTACCCTGACAGTCCCACGGAGCCCTACAAAATGACATCAGGAACCTGGACTGGTGAGTTTTTTTTCCCAGGGAAAAGAGCCGATGTTTGCGCTCCGAGTCCTGTGGCCCTGAGCGGGCAGCTGAGTGCAAAAAATCCGAACATCGAAGGATAAGTCCCAGACAGGATCTGCCCCCACCTCATACTTGTGCTGCCCTGACAGTCCCAGGGGAGCCCTACAAACTGACATCAGGAACCTGGACTGGTGAGTTTTCTTTCCCAGGGAAAAGAGCCGATGTTTGCGCTCCGAGTCCTGTGGCCCTGAGCGGGCAGCTGAGTGCAAAAAATCCGAACATCGAAGGATAAGTCCCAGACAGGATCTGCCCCCACCTCATACTTGTGCTGCCCTGACAGTCCCAGGGGAGCCCTACAAACTGACATCAGGAACCTGGACTGGTGAGTTTTTTTTCCCAGGGAAAAGAGCCGATGTTTGCGCTCCGACTCCTGTGGCCCTGAGCCGGCAGCTGACCGCAAAAAATCCGAACATCGAAGGATAAGTCCCAGACAGGATCTGCCCCCACCTCATACTTGTGCTGCCCTGACAGTCCCAGGGGAGCCCTACAAACTGACATCAGGAACCTGGACTGGTGAGTTTTCTTTCCCAGGGAAAAGAGCCGATGTTTGCGCTCCGAGTCCTGTGGCCCTGAGCTGGCAGCTGAGTGCAAAAAATCCGAACATCGAAGGATAAGTCCCAGACAGGAGCTGCCCCCACTTCATACTTGTGCTACCCTGACAGTCCCAGGGGAGCCCTACAAAATGACATCAGGAACCTGGACTGGTGAGTTTTTTTTCCCAGGGAAAAGAGCCGATGTTTGCGCTCCGAGTCCTGTGGCCCTGAGCGGGCAGCTGAGTGCAAAAAATCCGAACATCGAAGGATAAGTCCCAGACAGGATCTGCCCCCACCTCATACTTGTGCTGCCCTGACAGTCCCAGGGGAGCCCTACAAACTGACATCAGGAACCTGGACTGGTGAGTTTTCTTTCCCAGGGAAAAGAGCCGATGTTTGCGCTCCGAGTCCGGTGGCCCTGAGCGGGCAGCTGAGTGCAAAAAATCCGAACATCGAAGGATAAGTCCCAGACAGGATCTGCCCCCACCTCATACTTGTGCTGCCCTGACAGTCCAAAAAGAGTTCTACAAACTGACATCAGGAACCTGGACAGGTGAGTTTTCTTTCCCAGGGAAAAGAGCCGATGTTTGCGCTCCGACTCCTGTGGCCCGGAGCGGGCAGCTGACAACAAAAAATCGGAACATCGAAGGATAAGTCCCAGACGGGAGCTGCCCCCACCTCATACTTGTGCTACCCTGACAGTCCCAGGAGAGCCCTACAAACTGACATCAGGAACCTGGACTGGTGAGTTTTTTTTCCCAGGGAAAAGAGCCGATGTTTGCGCTCCGAGTCCTGTGGCCCTGAGCGGGCAGCTGAGTGCAAAAAATCCGAACATCGAAGGATAAGTCCCAGACAGGAGCTGCCCCCACCTCATACTTGTGCTGCCCTGACAGTCCCAGTGGAGCCCTACAAACTGACATCAGGAACCTGGACTGGTGAGTTTTTTTTCCCAGGGAAAAGAGCCGATGTTTGCGCTCCGACTCCTGTGGCCCTGAGCGGGCAGCTGACCGCAAAAAATCCGAACATCGAAGGATAACTCCCAGACAGGATCTGCCCCCACCTCATACTTGTGCTACCCTGACAGTCCCAGGGGAGCCCTACAAACTGACATCAGGAACCTGGACTGGTGAGTTTTTTTTCCCAGGGAAAAGAGCCGATGTTTGCGCTCCGAGTCCTGTGGCCCTGAGCCGGCAGCTGACCGCAAAAATCCAAACATCGAAGGATAAGTCCCAGACAGGAGCTGCCCCCACCTCATACTTGTGCTACCCTGACAGTCCCAGGGGAGCCCTACAAAATGACATCAGGAACCTGGACTGGTTAGTTTTCTTTCCCAGGGAAAAGAGCCGATGTTTGCGCTCCGAGTCCTGTGGCCCTGAGCGGGTAGCTGAGTGCAAAAAATCCGAACATCGAAGGATAAGTCCCAGACAGGAGCTGCCCCCACCTCATACTTGTGCTGCCCTGACAGTCCCAGGGGAGCCCTACAAACTGACATCAGGAACCTGGACTGGTGAGTTTTCTTTCCCAGGTAAAAGAGCCGATGTTTGCGCTCCGACTCCTGTGGCCCTGAGCCGGCAGCTGACTGCAAAAAATCCGAACATCGAAGGATAAGTCCCAGACAGGATCTGCCCCCACCTCATACTTGTGCTGCCCTGACAGTCCCAGGGGAGCCCTACAAACTGACATCAGGAACCTGGTCTGGTGAGTTTTCTTTCCCAGGGAAAAGAGCCGATGTTTGCGCTCCGACTCCTGTGGCCCTGAGCCGGCAGCTGACCGCAAAAATCCGAACATTGAAGGATAAGTCCCAGACAGGAGCTGCCCCCACCTCATACTTGTGCTGCCCTGACAGTCCCAGGGGAGCCCTACAAACTGACATCAGGAACCTGGACTGGTGAGTTTTTTTTCCCAGGGAAAAGAGCCGATGTTTGCGCTCCGAGTCCTGTGGCCCTGAGCGGGCAGCTGACTGCAAAAAATCGGAACATCGAAGGATAACTCCCAGACAGGAGCTGCCCCCACCTCATACTTGTGCTGCCCTGAGAGTCCAAAAAGAGTTCTACAAACTGACATCAGGAACCTGGACTGGTGAGTTTTTTTTCCCAGGGAAAAGGGCCGATGTTTGCGCTCCGACTCCTGTGGCCCTGAGCGGGCAGCTGAGTGCAAAAAATCGGAACATCGAAGGATAAGTCCCAGACAGGAGCTGCCCCCACCTCATACTTGTGCTGCCCTGACAGTCCCAGTGGAGCCCTACAAACTGACATCAGGAACCTGGACTGGTGAGTTTTCTTTCCCAGGGAAAAGAGCCGATGTTTGCGCTCCGAGTCCTGTGGCCCTGAGCTGGCAGCTGAGTGCAAAAAATCCGAACATCGAAGGATAAGTCCCAGACAGGATCTGCCCCCACCTCATACTTGTGCTGCCCTGACAGTCCCAGGGGAGCCCTACAAACTGGCATCAGGAACCTGGACTGGTGAGTTTTCTTTCCCAGGGAAAAGAGCCGATGTTTGCGCTCCGAGTCCTGTGGCCCTGAGCCGGCAGCTGACTGCAAAAAATCCGAACATCGAAGGATAAGTCCCAGACAGGATCTGCCCCCACCTCATACTTGTGCTGCCCTGACAGTCCCAGGGGAGCCCTACAAACTGACATCAGGAACCTGGACTGGTGAGTTTTTTTTCCCAGGGAAAAGAGCCGATGTTTGCGCTCCGAGTCCTGTGGCCCTGAGCCGGCAGCTGACCGCAAAAATCCAAACATCGAAGGATAAGTCCCAGACAGGAGCTGCCCCCACCTCATACTTGTGCTGCCCTGACAGTCCCAGGGGAGCCCTACAAACTGACATCAGGAACCTGGACTGGTGAGTTTTCTTTCCCAGGGAAAAGAGCCGATGTTTGCGCTCCGAGTCCTGTGGCCCTGAGCCGGCAGCTGACTGCAAAAAATCCGAACATCGAAGGATAAGTCCCAGACAGGATCTGCCCCCACCTCATACTTGTGCTGCCCTGACAGTCCCAGGGGAGCCCTTCAAACTGACATCAGGAACCTGGACTGGTGAGTTTTCTTTCCCAGGGAAAAGAGCCGATGTTTGCGCTCCGAGTCCTGTGGCCCTGAGCCGGCAGCTGACCGCAAAAATCCAAACATCGAAGGATAAGTCCCAGACAGGAGCTGCCCCCACCTCATACTTGTGCTACCCTGACAGTCCCAGGGGAGCCCTACAAAATGACATCAGGAACCTGGACTGGTTAGTTTTCTTTCCCAGGGAAAAGAGCCGATGTTTGCGCTCCGAGTCCTGTGGCCCTGAGCGGGTAGCTGAGTGCAAAAAATCCGAACATCGAAGGATAAGTCCCAGACAGGAGCTGCCCCCACCTCATACTTGTGCTGCCCTGACAGTCCCAGTGGAGCCCTACAAACTGACATCAGGAACCTGGACTGGTGAGTTTTCTTTCCCAGGGAAAAGAGCCGATGTTTGCGCTCCGAGTCCTGTGGCCCTGAGCGGGCAGCTGAGTGCAAAAAATCCGAACATCGAAGGATAACTCCCAGACAGGATCTGCCCCCACTTCATACTTGTGCTGCCCTGACAGTCCCAGGGGAGCCCTACAAACTGACATCAGGAACCTGGACTGGTGAGTTTTCTTTCCCAGGTAAAAGAGCCGATGTTTGCGCTCCGACTCCTGTGGCCCTGAGCCGGCAGCTGACTGCAAAAAATCCGAACATCGAAGGATAAGTCCCAGACAGGATCTGCCCCCACCTCATACTTGTGCTGCCCTGACAGTCCCAGGGGAGCCCTACAAACTGACATCAGGAACCTGGACTGGTGAGTTTTCTTTCCCAGGGAAAAGAGCCGATGTTTGCGCTCCGACTCCTGTGGCCCTGAGCCGGCAGCTGACCGCAAAAATCCGAACATTGAAGGATAAGTCCCAGACAGGAGCTGCCCCCACCTCATACTTGTGCTGCCCTGACAGTCCCAGGGGAGCCCTACAAACTGACATCAGGAACCTGGACTGGTGAGTTTTTTTTCCCAGGGAAAAGAGCCGATGTTTGCGCTCCGAGTCCTGTGGCCCTGAGCGGGCAGCTGACTGCAAAAAATCGGAACATCGAAGGATAACTCCCAGACAGGAGCTGCCCCCACCTCATACTTGTGCTGCCCTGAGAGTCCAAAAAGAGTTCTACAAACTGACATCAGGAACCTGGACTGGTGAGTTTTTTTTCCCAGGGAAAAGGGCCGATGTTTGCGCTCCGACTCCTGTGGCCCTGAGCGGGCAGCTGAGTGCAAAAAATCGGAACATCGAAGGATAAGTCATAGACAGGAGCTGCCCCCACCTCATACTTGTGCTGCCCTGACAGTCCCAGTGGAGCCCTACAAACTGACATCAGGAACCTGGACTGGTGAGTTTTCTTTCCCAGGGAAAAGAGCCGATGTTTGCGCTCCGAGTCCTGTGGCCCTGAGCTGGCAGCTGAGTGCAAAAAATCCGAACATCGAAGGATAAGTCCCAGACAGGATCTGCCCCCACCTCATACTTGTGCTGCCCTGACAGTCCCAGGGGAGCCCTACAAACTGGCATCAGGAACCTGGACTGGTGAGTTTTCTTTCCCAGGGAAAAGAGCCGATGTTTGCGCTCCGAGTCCTGTGGCCCTGAGCCGGCAGCTGACTGCAAAAAATCCGAACATCGAAGGATAAGTCCCAGACAGGATCTGCCCCCACCTCATACTTGTGCTGCCCTGACAGTCCCAGGGGAGCCCTACAAACTGACATCAGGAACCTGGACTGGTGAGTTTTTTTTCCCAGGGAAAAGAGCCGATGTTTGCGCTCCGAGTCCTGTGGCCCTGAGCCGGCAGCTGACCGCAAAAATCCAAACATCGAAGGATAAGTCCCAGACAGGAGCTGCCCCCACCTCATACTTGTGCTGCCCTGACAGTCCCAGGGGAGCCCTACAAACTGACATCAGGAACCTGGACTGGTGAGTTTTCTTTCCCAGGGAAAAGAGCCGATGTTTGCGCTCCGAGTCCTGTGGCCCTGAGCCGGCAGCTGACTGCAAAAAATCCGAACATCGAAGGATAAGTCCCAGACAGGATCTGCCCCCACCTCATACTTGTGCTGCCCTGACAGTCCCAGGGGAGCCCTTCAAACTGACATCAGGAACCTGGACTGGTGAGTTTTCTTTCCCAGGGAAAAGAGCCGATGTTTGCGCTCCGAGTCCTGTGGCCCTGAGCTGGCAGCTGAGTGCAAAAAATCCGAACATCGAAGGATATGTCCCAGACAGGAGCTGCCCCCACCTCACACTTGTGCTGCCCTGACAGTCCCAGGGGAGCCCTACAAACTGACATCAGGAACCTGGACTGGTGAGTTTTTTTTCCCAGGGAAAAGAGCCGATGTTTGCGCTCCGACTCCTGTGGCCCTGAGCCGGCAGCTGACCGCAAAAAATCCGAACATCGAAGGATAAGTCCCAGACAGGAGCTGCCCCCACCTCATACTTGTGCTACCCTGACAGTCCCAGGGGAGCCCTACAAAATGACATCAGGAACCTGGACTGGTGAGTTTTCTTTCCCAGGGAAAAGAGCCGATGTTTGCGCTCCGAGTCCTTTGGCCCTGAGCCGGCAGCTGACCGCAAAAAATCCGAACATCGAAGGATAACTCCCAGACAGGATCTGCCCCCACCTCATACTTGTTCTGCCCTGACAGTCCCAGGGGAGCCCTACAAACTGACATCAGGAACCTGGACTGGTGAGTTTTTTTTCCCAGGGAAAAGAGCCGATGTTTGCGCTCCGAGTCCTGTGGCCCTGAGCGGGCAGCTGAGTGCAAAAAATCGGAACATCGAAGGATAAGTCCCAGACAGGAGCTGCCCCCACCTCATACTTGTGCTGCCCTGAGAGTCCCAGGGGAGCCCTACAAACTGACATCAGGAACCTGGACTGGTGAGTTTTCTTTCCCAGGGAAAAGAGCCGATGTTTGCGCTCCGAGTCCTGTGGCTCTGAGCCGGCAGCTGACTGCAAAAAATCCGAACATCGAAGGATAAGTCCCAGACAGGATCTGCCCCCACCTCATACTTGTGCTGCCCTGAGAGTCCCAGGGGAGCCCTACAAACTGACATCAGGAACCTGGACTGGTGAGGTTTTTTTCCCAGGGAAAAGAGCCGATGTTTGCGCTCCGAGTCCTGTGGCCCTGAGCCGGCAGCTGACCGCAAAAAATCCAAACATCGAAGGATAAGTCCCAGACAGGAGCTGCCCCCACCTCATACTTGTGCTACCCTGACAGTCCCAGGGGAGCCCTACAAACTGACATCAGGAACCTGGACTGGTGAGTTTTCTTTCCCAGGGAAAAGAGCCGATGTTTGCGCTCCGAGTCCTGTGGCCCTGAGCGGGCAGCTGAGTGCAAAAAATCGGAACATCGAAGGATAAGTCCCAGACAGGATCTGTCCCCACCTCATACATGTGCTGCCCTGACAGTCCCAGGGGAGCCCTACAAACTGACATCAGGAACCTGGACTGGTGAGTTTTCTTTCCCAGGAAAAAGAGCCGATGTTTGCGCTCCGAGTCCTGTGGCCCTGAGCGGGCATCTGAGTGCAAAAAATCCGAACATCGAAGGATAACTCCCAGACAGGATCTGCCCCCACCTCATACTTGTGCTGCCCTGACAGTCTCAGGGGAGCCCTACAAACTGACATCAGGAACCTGGACTGGTGAGTTTTCTTTCCCAGGGAAAAGAGCCGATGTTTGCGCTCCGAGTCCTGTGGCCCTGAGCGGGCAGCTGACTGCAAAAATCCGAACATCGAAGGATAAGTCCCAGACAGGATCTGCCCCCACCTCATACTTGTGCTGCCCTGACAGTCCCAGTGGAGCCCTACAAACTGACATCAGGAACCTGGACTGGTGAGTTTTCTTTCCCAGGGAAAAGAGCCGATGTTTGCGCTCCGAGTCCTGTGGCCCTGAGCTGGCAGCTGAGTGCAAAAAATCCGAACATCGAAGGATATGTCCCAGACAGGAGCTGCCCCCACCTCACACTTGTGCTGCCCTGACAGTCCCAGGGGAGCCCTACAAACTGACATCAGGAACCTGGACTGGTGAGTTTTTTTTCCCAGGGAAAAGAGCCGATGTTTGCGCTCCGAGTCCTGTGGCCCTGAGCCGGCAGCTGACCGCAAAAATCCAAACATCGAAGGATAAGTCCCAGACAGGAGCTGCCCCCACCTCATACTTGTGCTACCCTGACAGTCCCAGGGGAGCCCTACAAAATGACATCAGGAACCTGGACTGGTTAGTTTTCTTTCCCAGGGAAAAGAGCCGATGTTTGCGCTCCGAGTCCTTTGGCCCTGAGCGGGTAGCTGAGTGCAAAAAATCCGAACATCGAAGGATAAGTCCCAGACAGGAGCTGCCCCCACCTCATACTTCTGCTGCCCTGACAGTCCCAGTGGAGCCCTACAAACTGACATCAGGAACCTGGACTGGTGAGTTTTCTTTCCCAGGGAAAAGAGCCGATGTTTGCGCTCCGAGTCCTGTTACCCTGAGCGGGCAGCTGAGTGCAAAAAATCCGAACATCGAAGGATAACTCCCAGACAGGATCTGCCCCCACCTCATACTTGTGCTGCCCTGACAGTCCCAGGGGAGCCCTACAAACTGACATCAGGAACCTGGACTGGTGAGTTTTCTTTCCCAGGGAAAAGAGCCGATGTTTGCGCTCCGACTCCTGTGGCCCTGAGCCGGCAGCTGACTGCAAAAAATCCGAACATCGAAGGATAAGTCCCAGACAGGATCTGCCCCCACCTCATACTTGTGCTGCCCTGACAGTCCCAGGGGAGCCCTACAAACTGACATCAGGAACCTGGACTGGTGAGTTTTCTTTCCCAGGGAAAAGAGCCGATGTTTGCGCTCCGACTCCTGTGGCCCTGAGCCGGCAGCTGACCGCAAAAATCCGAACATTGAAGGATAAGTCCCAGACAGGAGCTGCCCCCACCTCATACTTGTGCTGCCCTGACAGTCCCAGGGGAGCCCTACAAACTGACATCAGGAACCTGGACTGGTGAGTTTTTTTTCCCAGGGAAAAGAGCCGATGTTTGCGCTCCGAGTCCTGTGGCCCTGAGCGGGCAGCTGACTGCAAAAAATCGGAACATCGAAGGATAACTCCCAGACAGGAGCTGCCCCCACCTCATACTTGTGCTGCCCTGAGAGTCCAAAAAGAGTTCTACAAACTGACATCAGGAACCTGGACTGGTGAGTTTTTTTTCCCAGGGAAAAGGGCCGATGTTTGCGCTCCGACTCCTGTGGCCCTGAGCGGGCAGCTGAGTGCAAAAAATCGGAACATCGAAGGATAAGTCCCAGACAGGAGCTGCCCCCACCTCATACTTGTGCTGCCCTGACAGTCCCAGTGGAGCCCTACAAACTGACATCAGGAACCTGGACTGGTGAGTTTTCTTTCCCAGGGAAAAGAGCCGATGTTTGCGCTCCGAGTCCTGTGGCCCTGAGCCGGCAGCTGACTGCAAAAAATCCGAACATCGAAGGATAAGTCCCAGACAGGATCTGCCCCCACCTCATACTTGTGCTGCCCTGACAGTCCCAGGGGAGCCCTACAAACTGGCATCAGGAACCTGGACTGGTGAGTTTTCTTTCCCAGGGAAAAGAGCCGATGTTTGCGCTCCGAGTCCTGTGGCCCTGAGCCGGCAGCTGACTGCAAAAATCCGAACATCGAAGGATAAGTCCCAGACAGGATCTGCCCCCACCTCATACTTGTGCTGCCCTTACAGTCCCAGGGGAGCCCTACAAACTGACATCAGGAACCTGGACTGGTGAGTTTTTTTTCCCAGGGAAAAGAGCCGATGTTTGCGCTCCGAGTCCTGTGGCCCTGAGCCGGCAGCTGACCGCAAAAATCCAAACATCGAAGGATAAGTCCCAGACAGGATCTGCCCCCACCTCATACTTGTGCTGCCCTTACAGTCCCAGGGGAGCCCTACAAACTGACATCAGGAACCTGGACTGGTGAGTTTTTTTTCCCAGGGAAAAGAGCCGATGTTTGCGCTCCGAGTCCTGGGGCCCTGAGCGGGCAGCTGAGTGCAAAAAATCCGAACATCGAAGGATAAGTCCCAGACAGGAGCTGCCCCCACCTCATACTTGTGCTGCCCTGACAGTCCATAAAGTGCTCTACAAACTGACATCAGGAACCTGGACTGGTGAGTTTTCTTTCCCAGGGAAAAGAGCCGATGTTTGCGCTCCGAGTCTGGTGGCCCTGAGCGGGCAGCTGAGTGCAAAAAATCCGAACATCGAAGGATAAGTCCCAGACAGGATCTGCCCCCACCTCATACTTGTGCTGCCCTGACAGTCCAAAAAGAGTTCTACACACTGACATCAGGAACCTGGACAGGTGAGTTTTCTTTCCCAGGGAAAAGAGCCGATGTTTGCGCTCCGACTCCTGTGGCCCTGAGCCGGCAGCTGACCGCAAAAAATCCGAACATCGAAGGATAAGTCCCAGGCAGGAGCTGCCCCCACCTCATACTTGTGCTACCCTGAGAGTCCCAGGGGAGCCCTACAAACTGACGTCTGGAACCTGGACTGGTGAGTTTTTTTTCCCAGGGAAAAGGGCCGATGTTTGCGCTCCGAGTCCTGTGGCCCTGAGCGGGCAGCTGAGTGCAAAAAATCCGAACATCGAAGGATAAGTCCCAGACAGGATCTGCCCCCACCTCATACTTGTGCTGCCCTGACAGTCCCAGGGGAGCCCTACAAACTGACATCAGGAACCTGGACTGGTGAGTTTTCTTTCCCAGGGAAAAGAGCCGATGTTTGCGCTCCGAGTCCTGTGGCCCTGAGCCGGCAGCTGACTGCAAAAAATCCGAACATCGAAGGATAAGTCCCAGACAGGATCTGCCCCCACCTCATACTTGTGCTGCCCTGACAGTCCCAGGGGAGCCCTACAAACTGACATCAGGAACCTGGACTGGTGAGTTTTCTTTCCCAGGGTAAAGAGCCGATGTTTGCGCCCCGAGTCCTGTGGCTCTGAGTGGGCAGCTGAGTGCAAAAAATCGGGACATCGAAGGATAAGTCCCAGACAGGAACTGCCCCCACCTCATACTTGTGCTGCCCTGAGAGTCCCAGGGGAGCCCTACAAACTGACACCAGGAACCAGGACTGGTGAGTTTTCTTTCCCAGGGAAAAGAGCCGATGTTTGCGCCCCGAGTTCTGTGGCTCTGAGTGGGCAGCTGAGTGCAAAAAATCGGGACATCGAAGGATAAGTCCCAGACAGGAGCTGCCCCCACCTCGTACTTGTGCTGCCCTGGAAGTCCCAGGGGAGCACTACAAACTGACATCAGGAACCTGGACTGGTGAGTTTTCTTTCCCAGGGAAAAGAGCCGATGTTTGCGCTCCGAGTCCTGTGGCCCGGAGCCGGCAGCTGAGTGCAAAAAATCGGAACATCGAAGGATAAGTCCCAGACAGGAGCTGCCCCCACCTCATACTTGTGCTGCCCTGACAGTCCCAGGGGAGCCCTACAAACTGACATCAGGAACCTGGACTGGTGAGTTTTCTTTCCCAGGGATAAGAGCCGATGTTTGCGCTCCGAGTCCTGTGGCCCTGAGCGGGCAGCTGAGTGCAATAAATCGGAACATCGAAGGATAGGTCCCAGACAGGAGCTGCCCCCACCTCATACTTGTGCTACCCTGACAGTCCCAGGGGAGCCCTACAAAATGACATCAGGAACCTGGACTGGTGAGTTTTTTTTCCCAGGGAAAAGAGCCGATGTTTGCGCTCCGAGTCCTGTGGCCCTGGGCGGGTAGCTGAGTGCAAAAAATCCGAACATCGAAGGATAAGTCCCAGACAGGATCTGCCCCCACCTCATACTTGTGCTACCCTGACAGTCCCAGGGGAGCCCTACAAACTGACTTCAGGAACCTGGACTGGTGAGTTTTTTTTCCCAGGGAAAAGAGCCGATGTTTGCGCTCCGAGTCCTGTGGCCCTGAGCCGGCAGCTGACCGCAAAAAATCCGAACATCGAAGGATATGTCCCAGACAGGAGCTGCCCCCACCTCATACTTGTGCTGCCCTGACAGTCCCAGGGGAGTCCTACAAAATGACATCAGGAACCTGGACTGGTGAGTTTTCTTTCCCAGGGAAAAGAGCCGATGTTTGCGCTCCGAGTCCTGTGGCCCTGAGCGGGCAGCTGAGTGCAAAAAATCGGAACATCGAAGGATAAGTCCCAGACAGGAGCTGCCCCCACCTCATACTTGTGCTGCCCTGACAGTCCAAGTGGAGCCCTACAAACTGACATCAGGAACCTGGACTGGTGAGTTTTCTTTCCCAGGGAAAAGAGCCGATGTTTGCGCTCCGAGTCCTGTGGCCCTGAGCCGGCAGCTGACTGCAAAAAATCCGAACATCGAAGGATAAGTCCCAGACAGGATCTGCCCCCACCTCATACTTGTGCTACCCTGACAGTCCCAGGGGAGCCCTAAAAACTGACATCAGGAACATGGACTGGTGAGTTTTCTTTCCCAGGGAAAAGAGCCGATGTTTGCGCTCCGAGTCCTGTGGCCCTGAGCTGACAGCTGAGTGCAAAAAATCCGAACATCGAAGGATATGTCCCAGACAGGAGCTGCCCCCACCTCATACTTGTGCTGCCCTGACAGTCCCAGGGGAGCCCTACAAACTGACATCAGGAACCTGGACTGGTGAGTTTTCTTTCCCAGGGAAAAGAGCCGATGTTTGCGCTCCGACTCCTGTGGCCCTGAGCGGGCAGCTGACTGCAAAAAATCAGACCATCGAAGGATATGTCCCAGACAGGAGCTGCCCCCACCTCATATTTGTGCTGCCCTGAGAGTCCCAGGGGAGCCCTACAAACTGACATCAGGAACCTGGACTGGTGAGTTTTTTTTCCCAGGGAAAAGAGCCGATGTTTGCGCTCCGAGTCCTGTGGCCCTGAGCGGGCAGCTGACCGCAAAAAATCCAAACATCGAAGGATAAGTCCCAGACAGGAGCTGCCCCCACCTCATACTTGTGCTGCCCTGACAGTCCCAGGGGAGCCCTACAAACTGACATCAGGAACCTGGACTGGTGAGTTTTCTTTCCCAGGGAAAAGAGCCGATGTTTGCGCTCCGAGTCCTGTGGCCCTGAGCGGGTAGCTGAGTGCAAAAAATCCGAACATCGAAGGATAAGTCCCAGACAGGAGCTGCCCCCACCTCATACTTGTGCTGCCCTGGAAGTCCCAGGGGAGCACTACAAACTGACATCAGGAACCTGGACTGGTGAGTTTTCTTTCCCAGGGAAAAGAGCCGATGTTTGCGCTCCGACTCCTGTGGCCCTGAGCCGGCAGCTGACCGCAAAAAATCCAAACATCGAAGGATAAGTCCCAGACAGGAGCTGCCCCCACCTCATACTTGTGCTGCCCTGACAGTCCCAGGGGAGCCCTACAAACTGACATCAGGAACCTGGACTGGTGAGTTTTTTTTCCCAGGGAAAAGAGCCGATGTTTGTGCTCCGAGTCCTGTGGCCCTGAGCCGGCAGCTGAGTGCAAAAAATCGGAACATCGAAGGATAAGTCCCAGACAGGAGCTGCCCCCACCTCATACTTGTGCTGCCCTGACAGTCCAAAAAGAGTTCTACAAACTGACATCAGGAACCTGGACTGGTGAGTTTTCTTTCCCAGGGAAAAGAGCCGATGTTTGCGCTCCGAGTCCTGTGGCCCTGAGCCGGCAGCTGACAGCAAAAATCCAAACATCGAAGGATAAGTCCCAGACAGGAGCTGCCCCCACCTCATACTTGTGCTACCCTGAGAGTCCCAGGGGAGCCCTACAAAATGACATCAGGAACCTGGACTGGTGAGTTTTTTTTCCCAGGGAAAAGAGCCGATGTTTGCGCTCCGAGTCCTGTGGCCCTGAGCCGGCAGCTGACCGCAAAAATCCGAACATCGAAGGATAAGTCCCAGACAGGATCTGCCCCCACCTCATACTTGTGCTGCCCTGACAGTCCCAGCGGAGCCCTACAAACTGACATCAGGAACCTGGACTGGTGAGTTTTCTTTCCCAGGGAAAAGAGCCGATGTTTGCGCTCCGAGTCCTGTGGCCCGGAGCCGGCAGCTGACCGCAAAAAATCCGAACATCGAAGGATAAGTCCCAGACAGGAGCTGCCCCCACCTCATACTTGTGCTGCCCTGAGAGTCCAAAAAGAGCCCTAGAAACTGAAATCAGGAACCTGGACTGGTGAGTTTTCTTTCCCAGGGAAAAGAGCCGATGTTTGCGCTCCGAGTCCTGTGGCCCTGAGCGGGCAGCTGAGTGCAAAAAATCGGAACATCGAAGGATAAGTCCCAGACAGGAGCTGCCCCCACCTCATCCTTGTGCTGCCCTGAGAGTCCCAGGGGAGCCCTACAAACTGACATCAGGAACCTGGACTGGTGAGTTTTCTTTCCAAGGGAAAAGAGCCAATGTTTGCGCTCCGAGTCCTGTGGCTTTGAGCGGGCAGCTGACTGCAAAAAATCCGAACATCGAAGGATAAGTCCCAGACAGGAGCTGCCCCCACCTCATACTTGTGCTGCCCTGACAGTCCCAGGGGAGCCCTACAAACTGACATCAGGAACCTGGACTGGTGAGTTTTCTTTCCCAGGGAAAAGAGCCGATGTTTGCACTCCGAGTCCTGTGGCCCTGAGCGGGCAGCTGACTGCAAAAATCGGAACATCGAAGGATAAGTCCCAGACAGGAGCTGCCCCCACCTCATACTTGTGCTGCACTGACAGTCCCAGGAGAGCCCTACAAACTGACATCAGGAACCTGGACTGGTGAGTTTTCTTTTCCAGGGAAAAGAGCCGATGTTTGCGCTCCGAGTCCTGTGGCCCTGAGCGGGCAGCTGAGTGCAAAAAATCGGAACATCGAAGGATAAGTCCCAGACAGGAGCTGCCCCCACCTCATCCTTGTGCTGCGCTGAGAGTCCCTGGGGAGCCCTACAAACTGACATCAGGAACCTGGACTGGTGAGTTTTCTTTCCCAGGGAAAAGAGCCGATGTTTGCGCCCCGAGTCCTGTGGCCCTGAGCGGGCAGCTGAGTGCAAAAAATCGGAACATCGAAGGATAAGTCCCAGACAGGAGCTGCCCCCACCTCATACTTGTGCTGCCCTGACAGTCCCAGGGGAGCCCTACAAACTGACATCAGGAACCTGGACTGGTGAGTTTTCTTTCCCAGGGAAAAGAGCCGATGTTTGCGCTCCGAGTCCTGTGGCCCTGAGCGGGCAGCTGAGTGCAAAAAATCGGAACATCGAAGGATAAGTCCCAGACAGGAGCTGCCCCCACCTCATACTTGTGCTGCCCTGAGAGTCCCAGGGGAGCCCTACAAACTGACATCAGGAACCTGGACTGGTGAGTTTTCTTTCCCAGGGAAAAGAGCCGATGTTTGCGCTCCGAGTCCTGTGGCCCTGAGTGGGCAGCTGACTGCAAAAAATCGGAACATCGAAGGATAAGTCCCAGACAGGAGCTGCCCCCACCTCATACTTGTGCTGCCCTGAGAGTCCCAGGGGAGCCCTACAAACTGACATCAGGAACCTGGACTGGTGAGTTTTCTTTCCCAGGGAAAAGAGCCGATGTTTGCGCTCCGAGTCCTGTGGCCCTGAGCGGGCAGCTGAGTGCAAAAAATCGGAACATCGAAGGATAAGTCCCAGACAGGAGCTGCCCCCAGCTCATACTTGTGCTGCCCTGAGAGTCCCAGGGGAGCCCTACAAACTGACATCAGGAACCTGGACTGGTGAGTTTTCTTTCCCAGGGAAAAGAGCCGATGTTTGCGCTCCGAGTCCTGTGGCCCTGAGCGGGCAGCTGAGTGCAAAAAATCGGAACATCGAAGGATAAGTCCCAGACAGGAGCTGCCCCCACCTCATACTTGTGCTGCCCTGAGAGTCCAAAAAGAGCCCTACAAACTGAAATCAGGAACCTGGACTGGTGAGTTTTCTTTTCCAGGGAAAAGAGCCGATGTTTGCGCTCCGAGTCCTGTGGCCCTGAGCGGGCAGCTGAGTGCAAAAAATCGGAACATCGAAGGATAAGTCCCAGACAGGAGCTGCCCCCACCTCATACTTGTGCTGCCCTGAGAGTCCCAGGGGAGCCCTACAAACTGACATCAGGAACCTGGACTGGTGAGTTTTCTTTCCCAGGGAAAAGAGCCGATGTTTGCGCTCCGAGTCCTGTGGCCCTGAGTGGGCAGCTGACTGCAAAAAATCGGAACATCGAAGGATAAGTCCCAGACAGGAGCTGCCCCCACCTCATACTTGTGCTGCCCTGAGAGTCCCAGGGGAGCCCTACAAACTGACATCAGGAACCTGGACTGGTGAGTTTTCTTTCCCAGGGAAAAGAGCCGATGTTTGCGCTCCGAGTCCTGTGGCCCTGAGCGGGCAGCTGAGTGCAAAAAATCGGAACATCAAAGGATAAGTCCCAGACAGGAGCTGCCCCCACCTCATACTTGTGCTGCCCTGAGAGTCCCAGGGGAGCCCTACAAACTGACATCAGGAACCTGGACTGGTGAGTTTTCTTTCCCAGGGAAAAGAGCCGATGTTTGCGCTCCGAGTCCTGTGGCCCTGAGCGGGCAGCTGAGTGCAAAAAATCGGAACATCGAAGGATAAGTCCCAGACAGGAGCTGCCCCCACCTCATACTTGTGCTGCCCTGAGAGTCCAAAAAGAGCCCTACAAACTGAAATCAGGAACCTGGACTGGTGAGTTTTCTTTTCCAGGGAAAAGAGCCGATGTTTGCGCTCCGAGTCCTGTGGCCCTGAGCGGGCAGCTGAGTGCAAAAAATCGGAACATCGAAGGATAAGTCCCAGA